>NC_134825.1:120141707-120252409 GCF_004210375.1 Tachypleus tridentatus
TAAACAGTCACGAGTTATTTCATTTGAATGTAGAGTGAAATAAACAGTAACGAGTTATTTATTTCATTTGATTGTCGAGTGAAATACACAGTCACAAGTATTTTATTTCATTTGAATGTAGAGTGAAATAAACAGTCAGGAGTTTTTTATTTCATTTGAATGTAGAGTGAAATAAACAGTAACGAGTTATTTATTTGATTTGATTTTAGAGTGAAATAACCAGTCACGAGTTATTTCATTTAAATGTAGAGTGAAATAAACAGTCACGAGTTATTTATTTCATTTGAATGTAGAGTGAAATAAACAACCACAAGTTATTTATTTCATTTGAATGTAGAGTGAAATAAACAATCACGAGTTATTTATTTCATTTGATTTTAGAGTGAAATAAACAGTCACGAGTTATTTATTTCATTTGAGTGTAGAGTGAAATAAACAATCAGGAGTTTTTTTATTTCATTTGAGTGTAGAGTGAAATAAACAATCAGGAGTTTTTTATTTCATTTGAAATAAACAGTCACGAGTTTTTATTTCATTTGAATGTAGAGTGAAATAAACAGTCACGAGTTTTTATTTCATTTGAATGTAGAGTGAAATAAACAGTCACGAGTTATTTATTTCATTTAGTGTAGAGTGAAATAAACAATCAGGAGTTTTTTTATTTCATTTGAGTGTAGAGTGAAATAAACAATCAGGAGTTTTTTATTTCATTTGAAATAAACAGTCACGAGTTTTTTATTTCATTTGAATGTAGAGTGAAATAAACAGTCACGAGTTTTTTATTTCATTTGAATGTAGAGTGAAATAAACAGTCACGAGTTATTTATTTCATTTGAGTGTAGAGTGAAATAAACAATCAGGAGTTTTTTTATTTCATTTGAGTGTAGAGTGAAATAAACAATCACGAGTTTTTTATTTCATTTGAATGTAGAGTGAAATAAACAGTCACGTGTTTTCTATTTCATTTGATTTTAGAGTGAAATAAACAGTCACGAGTTTATTTCATTTATACCAATTGTATTTATTTTCCAACAAAGTAAATTGTTTTAAACTAAAAATAGCGAGCACATCTTGATATTGACTAATTTGTCAAGGATCACTTCAGTTTCTTAGCACTTATATGACTTGAATTTAATTAGAGCTTGAGCAAGAATTTTAATTAATTTCATTTTGGACACTAATACACATTAGTGTTACTACTGGTAGAATGCTATTACCAAAACCCTACTTACAAACTGATAGATGTGGACCTTAGTTTCGTATAAATGTATCTTATAATATTGATTACTTATAAAGGAAATGTATTTTGTCCCAGTTTATTTGCTATACATGAGTACAGTAAATGGTAGTAGCTGTCTCTTTTTATGTAACACGTGACGTTTTCTATAGTAAACAGGATGTATTTTTTTATTATTTGGTCATAAAAATCCCACAATATCAAAACTAGTGTTGCTTTTGTTGTTGTTTTTTTAATTTCGCACAAAACTTCTCGAGGTCTATCTGTGCTAGCCGTCCCTAGTTTAGTAGTGTAAGACTAAAGGGAAGGCAGCTAGTCATCACCACCCATTGCCAACTCTTGGGTTACTCTTTTACCAACGAATAATGGGATAGACCGTCACATTATAACGCCTCTACGGCAGAAAGGGCGAGCATGTTTGGTGCGACCGGGATTCGAAACCGCAGCCCTCAGATTACGAGTCGTACGCCTTAACCTACCTGGCCATGCCGGGCCTATTAGTGTCGCATTAACACTTTTTAAAATCTTATGTAAAACTTCTTTCTGTGGCTTTTTGATAACTCGTTTCTCAACAGAGTTGTTAAGGTACTTATGAAGTTACCTTGTCTTCAGGGAATATTGTCCCATTTAAGGTTTGCATGGTAGTTCTCGTGTATTACGATAATATCGAGCTTCTAGCACATTAAAGTATGAAAAGATGATTGAATTAAAGAATTATATATCATAGGCATACACGAAGAAAGTCGTATTACTCTTCAAGCTCGAAATCCTAAGAACAGTACAAAACCTAAGTACCAGTAATCTACATATTACTAAGAACAGTACAGAACCTAAGTACCAGTAATCTACATATTACGGAATTCCTCTTTGTTAAAACTTTGATCTATTTATGATTCGAACTTTAAAAACTTTCTTGAACGATGAGAAAGGTATTTTGTGTGGATTATCACATTTCTTAGAAAATAAAACACGCGGTAAAACTAATCGACTTTTAATTCTATACAAGTACTCGTTTTATGTACCTACACTGAATCGTTTCTATAATAACATCACGTAATTTTTACACTGTGCTCTTAGTGTAAATCATGCTGCAAAATTTAATGGACGAGGATTAAAATGAGTTTGATAAAAAACAAGACAAAATTAAATTTTGCTCCGGAAAATAATGTGTGAATATTCGCGTGTATCAATTGTTTAGATATTACATAAATGCACCTGAAAAAAATTGCGTTCCTTTAGTATTCCAAATATGGAAAATAAATAGGCCTAGATAAAAGTTACTGCGAATAGCTGAGTGAAACGTCAGCGCTGAAACAGCTGGGGACCGATATAAAATTTACAGCTCTTGGTTCTCAAGCATTCAAATATTACACAAAATGCATAAAATATTAGTCATACAGTTTTTTATGCTTTGAATAAAGATAAAACGTCAAGTTAAATGAAAGCGTCTGTGTCCTCTTACAGCAAAGTCACATCGAGCTATTTGCTGAGCCCACCGAGGGGAATCGAACACCTGATTTTAGCGTTGTAAATCCGTAGACTTACCGCTGTACTAACGGGGGGCGAATAAATGTATGTTTGTGTGTTTTATTAAAGCAAAGCCACATCGGGCTATCGATATTCTGAGTCCACCGAGGGGAATCGAAACCCTGATTTTAGTGTTGTAACTCCGCAGACTTACCGCTGTACTAACAGGAGGCAAATAAATGTATGTTTGTGTGTTTTATTAAAGCAAAGCCACATCGGGCTATCTTCTGAGTCCACCAAGGGGAATCGAAACCCTGATTTTGGCGTTGTAAGTCCGCAGACTTACTGCTGTATCAGCGAGGGTCAAGTGAAAGCCGCTAAGCTTATATCTACACAATACCAGGAAAGTGAATTGGAGATATAAAACAAATCATGTAACGATTATCGACCCCAAAAGGACAATTAGGCTTCAACGAAGCATATTACAACGATTTCCATAATGGCTAAAATGAAGGACACGTTTCTTAACCTTCAAGAGTTATTCATACAAACTTTTGTGTTAACCACAAAACACGTTGTTTTTTTTTTTCATCAGTCGCGTTGCACAAGCTATAATTCATCAAAATAAGAAGGTCCAAAAACGACCACCACCGTAAAGTTGTTTCATAAAATGTGGTAAGAAGATTGAAAAAAAAATAAAGACAGAGATGAGTGAGGACATTTTTTTCTGAAGTGTTAACCACGGTGATAGAAATGGGTTGAACTCAACTAATGACACGGAGACAGTGGTTATGACTTCACTCATTCAAGTACAAAAAAATCAAATTAAATATGAAAGGAACTGTCCAATGTTAAATTGTAGTTCATAAAAAGTGTAGAAATCTTTAATTTGAAATTGTGTGTTTCTGTATGATCTAACGTAGTTTACATATGTCGTGGTGAAGATTAGTGTCCTTTTCTGATGGGTTTGAAATTTGTTTCTTTTATCACTGGTTAACTAGCTCACATCTCCATTACAATAGTATTTAGTGTTCTATCATTTTATTACTGATGTACAATAACCAATATTCCATACCACTAGCTGATTTAAGTTGTAATTTGGACGGGTTATTAACCTTCTATCGACTGCTACCGCACTTAAAAATCACAGTATGTAAGTATGGGCACTTTAATGTAATATGTGCAAGTGTGGACTTTTGTAAGGAAATGCTACATCTAAATACATAGCTCAACTTCCACAATCTAGTATATCTTCCTTATAAGTTTATTGTTTTTTTTTTTTTACAATACTGGTTTAAAGGTTTGGTTTTGTAGCTCTTGAGAGAAACAACCTCCAGACACCCCTCATTGGCTCAGCGGCATGTCAGCGGACTTACAACGCTAAAGACCGGGTTTCGATACCCTTGGTGGGCAGAGCACAGATAGCTCATTGTGTAGCTTTGTGCTTAATTCAAAACAACAACCTCCAGAATTTCGTAACTTTCAAGTAGATTTCTGTAAGTAACTCGTGTTCTGTTTCGAATTCAAAAGATTTTAAAATATTTTTATTTAAACTTAATTTCTGAACGATAGTTTTCCTATTTCTGTTTACTTCTTAAAGTAAAGCCTCAATTGATACAGTTTGCTCTATATTCATCGGTTACAAATGAAATTTAAGTGTAACGTTTAAAACACTATTTACAATAATTTTGGTGACATGAAACACATTAATAAATGCATGGCCCGACATGGTCAAGCGTGCGTCTCGTAATTTGAGGGTCGCGGGTTCGCATCCCGGTCGCGCCAAACATGCTCGCCCTTTCAACCGTGGGGGCGTTATAATGTGACGGTCAATCCCACTATTCTTTGGTAAAAGATTAGCTCAAGAGGTGGCGGTGGGTGGTGATGACTAGCTGCCTTCCCTCTAGTCTTACACTGCTAAATTAGGGACGGCTAGCACAGATAGCCCTCGAGTAGCTTTGTGCGAAATTCAAAAACCAAAAAACAAACAAACAATAAATGCATAATAACGACTTTTAGGGATGGTTTCACTGATTTACTGATTGTCCTGTCACAGTGGGGATTTTTTCCTTTTTTTGTAAGTGTCGTACGTAGACAGCAGTAAAAGAAACTGAATTATCTGACGTGTTTTAGAGTGCTTTATGTTTTAATAATAAAATCACATCAAACCGTTTAGTTTTCCTTGACTTTGAGATATTAACTCACGTTTATCAACACATGCATATACTTCTAAAAAAAAAACAACTCATTTTATTTGTTTTCGATGCATATTACTAAAAGGTTGGCACCGCGTGGCCAGGCAGTTAAGGCTTCTAATGCGAGGGTCGTGTGTTCGAATTCAAGTGGCACCAAACATTCTCGCCCTTTCAGCCTTGGAAGCATTATAATTCATAGGTAAAAGAGTAACCCAAGAGTTGGCGGTGGATGGTGATGACTAGCTGCCTTCACTGCTAAATTAGGGACGGCTAGCGCAGATAGCTTAAATGTAACTTTGCGCGAAATTCAAACACCAAATACACAAACGTAACATGATTGACTCGTTTCTCGCTAGTTCGTTCTGTGTCAGAGGCTTGAAAATAATGATTTCTTTAAGCAAATATTGAAAAATATTTCTGAGTTTTCACACTGAATATGCTATATTGACACTAAATACTCTGTACCGTTTTGAGGTTTTACAGTTATTTTAAATACATAGGTATATATGTGATGTTAATAGTAGTTCCTTTGTCTAATAAGCAAAATAGAAATTATAAATTAAATATTTCTATTAATGTCTTCAAATTTTAATCTGTATTAATTTTTTTGTGTGAAAGGGATTTTTTTTACTCTTAAAAATTTAAATTCAGTGACTGAAGGATAAAAGTGCCATTTAACCTGTTCAGTGCCGTAGACGAGATAACTCTTCCAAGCTGATCGGTAACACAGTGCCACGGACGAGTTAATTCGTTCTCAATAATACCTAACTTCAACGTTAGATGTCAGCACCATACATGCATTTGACCTACTTACAAATTGTTTCACTTTCGGTCCAAAATGGCGTCACGAAAAAGTTACAAAATGAAGAAGGATTAGAGTTGTATTGTAGCAGCTGAAACACTTGGCAGTCAACAGGTTAAAGGAAAACCCAAAGCATAGTACAGACATATGCATGAAATTTCAAACTAAAAAGAAGCTATGAAAGCAATAAATTGCTTGTTCGTAAAAGAGTAAAAAACAGAGTGCTTAAATTTTGTCATCACTAACAATTGTGTGAATGTTTTTCTATCAACAAATTTAATTTGTTTTGTGTACACCAAGCAGGTGCACTTCATGTGGATATAATTTTCCTTTCTTTAAAATTGTAAAAACAAAAAAACATGAAAGTACAAATATTTTTATGACGTGCGGCGGAAGTTAATCTTTAGTGTGTTTTACTACGATCCGAGTTGTTAGTTTTCAAGAAGTGTCAAAACATCAGCTCAGAGTGTACAAGTGTGTATTAGTTATAATTCAACAAGAAGCACACAAATTCATTTCATTGTTAGAGAAGATTAATATACTGATAGAGTTAAGTAAACAATTCAGTAGTTCTATGTATGTATATATATATATATACTTGTAATTTCTTTTAAGAATGCAGTGTTTTCATTGGTTCACCTAGTGTTATCGGACGACAATACAATTGACGCGTTCTACAATATCACCTATGACATTCTGTGGGCCCGGCATGGCCAGGTGGGTTAAGGCGTTCGACTTGTAATCCGATGGTCACGTGTTCGAATCCCCGTCGCACCAAATATTCTTGACCTTTCAGTCGTGGGGGTGTTATAATGTGCCGGTCATTCCCACTATTCATTGGTAAAAAAGTAGTCCAGGAATTGGCGGTGGGTGACGATGACTAGCTGCCTTCCCTCTAGTCTTACACTGCTAAATTAGGGTAGGCTAGCACAAATAGCCCTCGAGTAGCTTTGTGCGAAATTCCAAAAAACAAACAAACAAACAATAAAAGGAAACTGTCGCTTCCATTGATCAACTTTAAATAATTTAACTACTTTGCATTATTTGTGTTAAGATATAACACCAAACCTTTTTATTAAAATTATAAATCGAAGCGAAATTCGAAAACAAACAAACAGACATTCAGTGATTAAACGATAGTGCAATAGATATGTACCTAGAATGCACATAACTATCAACCTACATATTTATTAGTATAAGGTTTAAGGTTTGTTTTATCCGATGAATTATTTAATTTTTCTACGATTTACAATCGACAATGATTTCTACATAGGAAAAATCACACGAATGATTGTTTTTAACCACGTTTTCCAATACACCAGAGGGGGTTTACAAATTTTCTTCAGCCTTTCTTAGAAGCTATCGGTTACTTTATCCGACGTAAGAAATATCACATTCATCACACTTAACTTGATTTACTAGTACAACTATCGGTTACTTTATCCGACGTAAGAAATATCACATTCGTCACACTTAACTTGATTTACTAGTACAATGTTTCCTGGTGGAAAAGACTTTTACACTGAAGACCATATTATAATCTAACAGTTTTTACCACACTTTATAATTTGCTAGTGATAGTTTGGAAGACCTGTTTGTCTCTTTGTTTGTAATTAATTTTCTAAGTCAATGAAGCTTTATTTATCATTAATAAAAATATTCTTATTTGTGGATAAAGTTGTCATTTTAAAATATTTTTTTCTGAGCAACGAAAAGTCTGTTGAATTGAAACAACATTTTTAACTATTTGAAAAATAGTTTGTATGATCTCTGTTTTTTGCTCAGAATTGTCGAACGAATTTCCATAAAGGTAAACTTCCAGGTATGTATTATTACGAAAAGTGGAACTCTGAAATTCGTCATGCCGTGTTTTTCATTAAAGCATTTAAAAACGAAAGATTATCCTACAATAGGCTCTGGCATGGCCATGAGGTTAAGGCGCTCGACTTGTTATTCGAGTGTCCCGGTTTCGAATCCTCATTGCATCAAACAGCCGTGCGACGGTCAATTACAGTTATACTCTTGTAAAGCCTTTACTTTGAATATATGGTTGTTATGTAACAAGGATTTTTCTAAATAAAATTAAATATTTTTAAAAATTGTATAATTTTGGTCGTACGTTTTGATGCTTGGCTATTATATATATAAAAAAAAAACCTTTACATATATACCTATCAAGAAACGATTAATTTTATAATGCAATTTTATTAGATTGGTTCTAATCTGAAAATGTGTCTTTTGTTTTCTAGGAGTCGTTTAAAATTTCTATTTTAAGGGACTATTTTATGACCGAATTGAAGCTCTAAGTATAGGAAACCCAGTTTTGCTTCTTTAAGCTCGTGTATTTATGATTAAGATGAATTTCCACAACCGCTTCCTTCGATTATCAATGACTTTTTTTTTTCTTACGTGGTTGGTGTTTATAGTGCTTCGAATGGTACTTCTGGTTTTCTTTCAAACTGGAAGTCAACAGTCTACCATGAAGTTGAAGAGAACCTTTCACTTCTGAGTGTATTTCTAGAGAAAGATACAATTAATTTCACTTTTTTCATAATGGTACTTATATATGTGTTAATCTTCGTTGTAATTTCTTAAATAACACTTAAATAGGCCTAGCATGGCTAGATGGGTTAAGTTTAGCTATTTATTTGTTTCAGAAATACTCGTAAAGCTACGCAAGTGTGACTACGCATAGCCGACTCTAATGTTTAACTGATAAGTTAGAAGGTTTGGTTTGTCTTGAATTTTGCGCAAAGCTACACGAAGGCTATCTGCGCTAGCCGTCCCAAATTTAGCAGTGTAAGACTAGATGGAAGGCAGCTAGTCATCACCACCCACCCGCCAACTCTTAGGCTACTATTTTACTAACTAATAGTTGGATTAACCGTCGCGTTATAACACCCTCACGGCTAAAAGGGCGTCACATGTTTGGTGTAACGGGGATTCAAACATGCGGATTATGGGTCGTGTGCCTCAACCACCTGGCCATGAAGTTGTAGAAATTTTAGTAATCTTTTGAAATGACTTTATTATTAGTTACATTTTATCAACTAGATGAATTAATTAATTACTTAGTAATTTGTCTACCAGAAAAATATTGCATGGATTAGTTTTTAGTTCTTGGTTTGCAAACAGTCAGAAATGTCAATTTCCCTAGCCTTCGATGAAACCGAAGAAATACGTAGGCCTAATCAGCTCTTAATCGTATTGTAGAGACACTTTGAAGACTGCATAAAAAGTACCTTCAAATTCTGAAAGAAAAATATATTAAGTTTACACAAAAATACTGGACTGATGAGATCGCTGGAACTCCTGATTCACAGGTTTAAGATTGTGATATATATAGTTAATTAGTATCTGAATTTCGTTTTTTGTGTTGTTTTTTATTCATTAGTCTTAAATAAGTAGCAATCCAGTTTGGTTTTTATTTTAACTCAAAGGATTGTTTGTTTGTTTTTTAGAATTTCGCGCAAAGCTACACGAGGGATATCTGCGCTAGCCGTCCCTAATTTGGAAGAGTAAGACTAGAGGGAAGGCAGCTACTCATCACCACCCACCGCCAACTCTTGGACAACTCTTTTATTAACGAATAGTGGGATTGCCCGTAACATTATAACGCTCCCACGGCTGAAAAGGCGAGCATGTTTGGTGCGAAGGGGACGCGAACCCGCGACGCTCAGATTGCGAATCGAACGCCTTAATCCACCTAGCCATGCCGGGCCGTTATCAAAAAAGTACAAGTTAAAAGATTGTATGAAAGACAAGACATAGAAACGTAGAAACACTTGTAAATCTTTGAAAATAACAGATATGTTAAAACAACATTGGACAAGATAATTTTATATAGTAAAATATCTGCCAGCATCACCTTACCATCCATTACTACCCACGCTGTCGGGTTGCTCTCTTTACGCGCCCACAATTTAAAGTACGGGGAATAGTTTGTGGTATAATATGGATTCGAACGTGGTTACCAGCTCCGAAATCTAGACCTCTTTCACATGTGGCCTGGCATGACCAAGCGGTTAAGGCACTTGACTCGTAATCTGAGAGCCGCGGTTCGAATCCTCGTTACACTAAACACGCTCGCCCTTTGAACCATGGTGGGTATTATAATGTATCGCTCTCTCCCACTATTCGTTTGTAAAAAGAGTAGCCCAAGAGTTGGCGTCGGGTGGTGATAACTAGCTGCCTTTCCTCTAGTCTTTACATTGCTAATTAGGGATGACCTCTTGTAGAGTTATCCGAAATTCAAACCAAATCTTCGATAGGGGTAACACCCCATCAGGCGAACTCACACTCTGAAGAGGGTAACACCCCGTCAGGCGAACTCACGCTCTGAAGAGGGTAACACCCCATCAGGCGAACTCACACTCTGAAGAGGATAACACCCCATCAGGCGAACTCACACTCTGAAGAGGGTAACACCCCGTCAGGCGAACTCACACTCTGAAGAGGGTAACACCCCGTCAGGCGAACTCACGCTCTGAAGAGGGTAACACCCCATCAGGCGAACTCACACTCTGAAGAGGATAACACCCCATCAGGCGAACTCACACTCTGAAGAGGGTAACACCCCATCAGGCGAACTCACACTCTGAAAACTATTTCATATAAAGCATAACTAATGTTTTTCACTTTTCTTTTCAGGATAACAATGGATTAACGCTATTATTTCGTAATTGGTTATGTAAAAGACATTAAATTATCTCATTATTAACTAAGGGACACATTTAGTGTTGTATTGCGATTAAAAATTGACGTATCTGATACATTGTCGAGCAGAATATCTACTGGACTATTCCCGACTATTAAACATGTATATCAATGTAGAATGTTTGATAGTGAGGAAACAACGGAAAAGTTTGAACGGAGATAAGAGACTTTCATTATCTTATGTTGTAGTACATTTACAGTGACTTTCATGATCTTTTGTTGTACTACACTTACAACGACTTTCATGATCATATGTTCATATGAGGCTCGAGGCTTCGATAAATAAAGTTGAATAAGTAATAATGGAATAAGGAAATGACCTGTTCCAGAATAACGTGCGCTGAAAGTCGACTCGTGAATCAGGAACAAAATGGTGTCAGCCAACGATTCAAATCGAACGACAAATTTTTGTGGTTTATGGTTACTATTAAAATTTGTTTTTGTACATATTTTAACTTCCGAAGATCCGATGGTTCTTGACTTTCAGGTTACTGGTATGATTAAAAATCGATAGAAAACAAAAGTAACAGATTCAACCTGTGTTGTTTTTTTGTTTTTTTTTCAGAACAATCGACAGTGAAACATTGGTGAGATAATATACCAGCTACTTAACCCTTAAACGGGAACCATCATCCACTGATGCTGGTACCTACAATATTCCCACTGTTTAAGGGTTAAAGTTGACATAACTTTGTTTTTAGACTACAAGGTAAATATGCTTCTTTGAAATGTAAGGAGTGGTATTGCACAGAAGTTACAAAAATAGTATATACAAGATGTTTTCCTTGGTGATATTTCTTTGATGTTAATGTGTTTTCCAAAAGAAAGGTTTAGTAAGTGTACAAGCACGTTACATATATACCAACTGACGTCATGCATTAAAGTATGACACCCTTCTATTTAAACCAGCCATTTTTTTCTTAATAAGCCATCATTACATTCGATTCATACTGTTAATCAATATTCTGCGCTCTCTTCTTTATAACCGTGTTATAGACGTATATCAAAGCACTTAATGGAAGACATTGGCATTTCAAATATAGAAATTGATTAGAAGGTCCACGTGTTTCCAGTACAACCTGTTTACAACGGTTTAGTTTCGAAAGCTGTATTCTAGCATCTAGCATTGTCTTTCAAACTTACTTTTTAATAACAACGCTTTGATGATTGGCTAAAGATACAATATGCTTATGAAGGAACCAAAGTATTTCCAATTCTGTATGCAAAGCCATTTAAATAAAGTTTTTCTTTAATTCTATTGATCTAATTTCAAATTTCATTTGAGGATTAGATTTGTTTTTGTGTGGGTGTGGGATTGCGAGGTGTGTTCTTTTATTGATTAAAATTGCTCAAAAACTGGATTTTGTTTTATACAATCAGATAGTTCTGTGATCCAATTTTCTAAGAAAAAAATTTCAATCTGTTCATCTGACGTTTCGGAGTAAAACAGAATTTAAGAGGATAGTGGATGTTTTTTTCTCACAAACTCTTAGAACTAAAGTTGAACAGAACCACAAAAATCGTAAAAAAACAACAACAAAACTGAATACGAAATTATCTTTGAACTAAGTAAACTTCCTTTTCATAATGAGAAACTGGAAACTGGTAAGGTAAAATAAAACACAAACGAATCGTTTTGTTAAAGAATACTTAAAATTACTAACAAGAACATCTGTGTGAATAAATCAGAAAGAAGGCGACTAGTCAATAGCACTCACCGCCAACTCTTGGGCTACTCTTGTTTGACCGACTAGGAGAAATTGACAATTTCTGTTATAATTCTCTCACAGTAGTGAAGTTTTCTTAGTGTTGCACCAAGAAATAAACCACGAATATTTAGATTTCCATTCCAAAAACGTTTGTTTGTTTGTTTAAATTTCGCGCAAAGCTACACGAGAACTATCTGCGCTAGTCGTCCATAATTTAGCGGTGTAAAACAAGAGGGAAGGCAGTTAGTCATCACCACCCACGGCTAACTCTTGGGCTACTCTTTTACCAACGAATAGTGGGATTGATCGTCACATTATAACGCCCCCATGATAGGCATACAGGTACGTTAATTAATAAATGTGTTGTACTCGTTCCTGACTTATGATCAATCAATAAATTCACATTAAAGTTCTTTCGTGGAATCGGTATAAGAATAACTAGTCCCAAAAATATCAAAATAAAAAGGCATAGCATCTTAGATCCCTCATTGTAGTTTCTCAGTAGTTTAAACTACTAACATTACGATCTGATGTCATATCACGAATCAAAACGTTTGTTTGTTTTTTAACACGTGGAATTATTTTCTTCGGAAACTGAACACATGGTTTAATGAAGTTATTCTAATGCCCCCCCAGTGGCTCAGCGGTGTGTCTGCGGACTTACAACGCTAAAAAACGGGTTTCGATACCCGTGGTGAGCAGAGCACAGATAGTCCATTGTGTAGCTTTGTGCTTAATTAAAAAAACAGTTATTCTGATTTATATTTTTATTACATTTCTTCTGCCTTCCCTCTAGTCTTACACTGCTAAATTAGGAACACCTATCGCAGATAGCCCTCGTGTAGCTTTGCGCAAAGTTTTAAAACAAATAAACCGCATATCGTGAAGCCTTGTACGCTTTACAAAACTAAATACACACCAATACTTATCGTTATAGAGCAAAGCATGGCCAGGTTGTTAAAGCGCTTAGTTCATAATCGGAGGTTCGCTGGTTCGAATTCCCATCACACCAAACATGCTCGCCATTTCAGCCGTGGGGGCGTTATAAATGTGAGGGTCAATCCCACTATTCGTTGGTAAAAGAGTAGCCCAAGAGTTGGCGGTGGGTAGTGAAGAATAGTTGTCTTCTATCTAGTCTTACACTGCTAAATTAGGGACGGCTAGTGCAGATAGCTCTCGTGTAGCTTTGCGCCAAGTTAAAAAACAAACAAATGAAACTTGCTCTAAAAAAAACTAATAATAAATGGTTGTAATTTATTTATAATTATGAATATGAACATCGACTCTAAAAGGAAAGTATGGTAAAATTTTAATACCTAATGCTTCAACGCATAATTGGTTTCACATTTAAATGGTTTATCAGGTGGTGAACAGCAAAAGAAAGAATATTTTACTGTCGGCTTACAAAATCATGCTTCTTTACTTTGGCCTATTCGAATGTTTGTTTGATTAGTTTTGAATTTTCATGCATAGCTACATGAAAGCTATTTGCGCTAGCCGTCCCTAATTTAGCAATGTAAAACTAGAGAGAGGGCAGCTAGTCATCACTACCCACCGCCAACTTTTGGGCTACTTTTTTACTAACGAATAGAAATTGACGGTCAATTTATTTTAACTGCCTCACAGCTGAAAAGGCGAGCATCATTGGTGTGACGAGGATTCGAACCCGCATTCCTCAGTTTACGAGACGAGTTCTTTAACTACCTTGCCATGCCGAGCCCACATTCAAAGCCAACTAAAGCGTTTATTCTCTGAATGATATATCAGAATTGTTTCTTTATTAGTTTATATCAAGCCACGAATATGTAATAATACATCTATTTTTATGACTTTACGTTAGCAGGCCCGGCATGGCCCGGTTGTTAGGGCGCTCCACTCACAATCTGAGGGTCACGGGTTCGAATCTCTGACACACCAGACATGATAACCCTTTCAGCCGTGGGTGCGTGATAATGTGACTCTAAATCCCACTATTGGTAAAAAGAGTAGCCAACGAATTGGTAGTGAGAACTAGATGCCTTCCCTCTAGTCTTACGTTTCCCGCTGGTACAGCGGTAAGTCTTTGGATTTACAATGCTAAAATTAGGGTTCGACTCCTCTCGATGGGATCAGCAGATAGCCCAATGGGGGTTTGCTATAAGAAAAACACGCATACATCCTCTGGTCTTACACTGCTAAATTAGAGACGGATAACTTAGATATACCTCGTGTAGCTTTGTGCGAAATTAAAAGAACAAACATTACGTTACCTATATTGTTAACACTTCCCACAAGAAAAACAAACACGTAAGCATAAATTAATTATACTTCCCGAACGAACTTCCCTCTTAGATCATGATACTTGTAGCAACGAAGAAGCAGAAAAAAAAGAAAAGATTTTCCAAATACCTGATAAGCATTTTTAAAACAGATCTTTGTATTTTCAAAATTTCGTAAGAAACTGAAGAATACGTCATATGGGGTAGAGGAAAATATGTCACAATAAGTGATAAAAAATACAAAACCTTCCATTTAGATTTCAGTTTTCAGATACAAGATGTAACAAGGCACACCGTAACCGCTGAGTTTAGTATATAAATACTTAAAAACCTTTTAAAGCCATAAGGTTGCTTTAGTAAGCCTATTCAGCCTTGGATAATTATCATGCATTTCCATTGAAGACATCTCTCTTTCTAGTTTACTACACATTATTAGATATTAGATCAAAATGTTCTATATACATAAATATTAATGGTAGACAAGTTCCTGATGAACATCACATGAAAAAGCTACCTTATTGAATCTTCGAATATTAAAGTATTTTAATGGAAACTGTTTGAAACTTGAAATCAACAGATTTATTTTCCAGTGAGATTAATATTTTACTTTTTGAGAGTTTAAACTTTACAGTAAAATATTTTAGGAAATATGATTGTTAGGTTATAAATCTCGTGTTACAGCAAGCTGAGGTCTATTCTCATTAAGCCTATGATGAGACAAAGTTATAAATAGCATAGTGTATGAAAGTACTTTTTAATTTACAGTGACAAAATTAGAAGCAACTTCTCAGCTATTTATGCTAACCAATATCTACATCTTTTCCTAATGTGACTTTCATTTGCAGAAATGTCAGATAAGAGTCACCTCTCGTAACGGGTTCGCATCCCGGTCACACCAAACATGCTCGCCCTCCTAGCGGTGGGGCGTTATAATGTGACGGTCAATCCCACTATTCGATGGTAAAAGAGTAGCCCAAGAGTTGGCGGTGGGTGGTGATGACTAGCTGCCTTCCCTCTAGTTTTACACTGCTAAATTTGGGACGGGTAGCACAGATAGCCCTCGAGTAGCTTTGTGCGAAATTACAAAAAACAAACAAACAAAACAAACATCTCTCGTATATAAGCCCATTATTCAGTCTTTGCAACTGAAACCAGAGAATATTTGTATACACATAGAATCGAAGTTGTTGTTGTTGTCTTTCAATTAAACTACTGGAAAATATTTATCTTGAAATAACACGTGAATAATATACATGTAACATATACATGTTACCCTGATCAAAGGGTAACAGAGTCACGACTGCTTCCTGATTATGTTGTAAGCAGTTTAGTCTGTTTTACATTCCCGTGTTTCATTTAATAATTAACGCCTATAATTGTACTAAATATGCTCGTTTTTTTTCTATCCTAACCTTATTAATTTAAAATGACTTAGTGGTTAAATTTCGCAAAACTTTGTTTAAAGTTAAGCACAAAGTTACGCAATGGACTGTCTGTGCTCTGCCTTCCACGTATATCGAAATCCTGTTTCTAGCGTTGTATTTGTTTGTTTTGAATTTTGCACGAAGCTACTCGAGGGCTATCTGTGCTAGCCGTCCCTAATTTAATAGCATAAGACTAGAGGGAAGGCAACTAGTCATCATCACTTACCGCCAACTCTTGGGCTACTCTTTTTACCAACGAATAGTGGGATTGACCGTGACATTGTAACACCCGAATGGCTGAAAGGGCGAGCATGTTTGGAGCGACGGGGATGCAAACCCGCGATCCTCAGATCACGAGTCGCATGCCTTAACACACTTGGCCATGTCGGGCTAAGCTAGCGTTGTAAGTGCGCAGACATACCGTTGTTCCACTACTGGGAAGTGTTACAAAAGAAAAGTTTCTTTGAACAATAAGAAATAAATATGTCATTCACTTATTGAAACAAAGCTTTACTCTACGTGAATAAATGTATAACATGCTCAGCTAGATACAAAGCATTTTCAGTATTCTTTTCCACGTGTTAACTGTTGCTACTTCATAAATTGTGTTATCATGCAATATTTAGGTCTGAAATAACTATTAAGTTAAGAAATCGTGATGAAAATAATAAATTATTATACCAACATAAAGGTATCATTTTCTTGGCTATAGCCTCCCGCTAGTACAGTCTACGGACAACCCTAAAATCAAGGGTTAGATTCCTCTAGTTGAGCTCAGCCAAATTCTGAAATATGCGTTCCGTAAAATGATTAACACTAACAAATTAGAATTTCCAAACATTCATGTATAATATGAAGTTAATATTATATGATTTATTCTAATTCTATTTAAACATATGTCATAATGACCGCAAACCCACTGTAAGTAAAACTGTATTTCAGAATTGCTGGTATTGGTATTAACACTTTCACTAATAAAACACAGTACAACGTTTCGACCTTCTTAGGTCATCTTCAGGTTAACAAAGTGTTCGCCCGGCATGAGCAGGTGGTTATGGCACTCGACTCGTAATCTACGGGTCGCGGGTTCGAATCACTGTCGCACTAAACATGCTCGCCCTTTCAGCCGTGGGGGTGCTAATGCGACGGTCAGTCTCACTATTCATTGGTAAAAAAAGTGTCCCAAGAGTTTGCGGTGGGTGGTGATGACTAGCTGCCTTCCCTCTAGTCTTACTCTGCTAAATTAGGGACGGCTAGCGCAGATAGCCCTGGTGTACCTTTGCGCGAAATTCGAAACAAAGCAAAGAAAGAGTTTGCAACTAACTGACCGTTGTCTTAGGGACGAGAATACTAACGGGTACGGGATTGTAGGGGCGTTGCAGTTAGATTATAAATTAGTATATGTATATAGGTGTTCCTTTATGTTGGTTTAATTTGGTGTTCAGTTGTTGTATAAGTCGGGCTTCTTTTATTATTTTTTAAAACATTCAAATAAATATGGCTGTAAACATTCAGAATAATATAAATTCACACTATTTTGTCTTATTGTTTATTGAGGCTACAAATGAAATCGAATGCTAAGAAATATCGCTATTTTAAGTGATTATTCGTCGTGATTCGTGTGAACAGTGATTACTTATGAATCGCTACTAATTGACGATGCTATAAATTCGTTAGCATGTGCAACCACGAAGTTCATACAATTTCGTATGAAAGTTATGAGACTCGTGAAATGTGAAATTACAACGAAATACGTTTAATAATATCCAGAAATGACAGTCAGGTGGATACAGTTAAAGCATGATTTTGTTGATTAAAAGCTGTAGCTAATGTAGTTTACGTTCTATTAATTTTGAAAATAAATTTATTTTGAAAGAACGAAATTTTGTTTATTTCTTTAACTAGCAACTGAATAGATTAGTAACTATGATAGGTACATCTCCATGAACTAAAGACACACTCGATATTCATCACTCTTTCCTGTAAACATGAATTATTTTCTTGGAATATATTTTATTACCAAAACAAATCTTTTTTTTTTCTAGTTTGTAGTTAAGCTTACAGAAATACAAATATTTCTCCTGCGATCCGGATAAAACTGATATTAAAAACAATGAATTTAGTATCATATAATGAAGCTGTTTAAACCATAGACAGCGTTCGATGTAAATCAGCTAGGCACGATTTCAGTTAGCCAGAAATTTATATATGTATATTTTTTATGGACAGGTTCAGTAATTAGTTTGTCTTGACGAAAACGTATACAATATTTTCTCTGTACTCTATCAACTACGGAGATTCGAACCTAGGACTGTAGTATTGTAGTCCGTAAATCTGGACTAGATCCACTGGTATCAACACATTTCAATACATAATACGTATACTTTACTTAAAAGCGTCTAGTTAAACATTTTGTAAATTATTTAGGGCTATGAGCCCTCTGTGGTTTCAAGAATAAATGTTGGAAAAATCAATACATTTTATCTGTCTTCTAATAATTAAATTTATTATGTTATCTGCTGATTTAAATATACACTAATACTAATTAATTAATGAGGCCTATAACTAGTTATTTAGTAATATTTTATTTACTAAAATATGGTTCGACGAGAAAAATGTTATTATTGATTTCAGACACGACTACATATTTATAATCATTTTTATTCGTCGTGGAAAACAGAAAAATCAAATACACAACGAGTGATGTCGTTGTTGTTTTGAATTAAGCACACAGCTACACAAGGGGCTATCTGTGCTCTGCTCACCACAGGTATCGAAACCCGGGAGGTCCGCAGACATACCGATGTGCCACTGGGGGTATGGAACGGGTGACCAACAAATACATCAAACTCTTTGCAAAGGATCATCTTTCGACACGTGTGACAGTTTAATATTACAAAGGGGGATTCAAACCCGCGATTCTCGGATTACGAGTCGAACGGCCTTAAGCTACCTGGCCATGCCGGGCCAGGCTAACTCGTAATAAAGAAATTTAGGTTTGTTATTGTAATGACATAAAATATAAGTGTATGTTATTTTTTATTTACAGTTTACAACATTTAGAAATTAATATGTTGGCTTGTTTTTTTAAATTTAATAATACAAAATATATAGAATAATATTTGTAAATATTGTAGTGTTACATTAAGGATATATCGAGGCGCGGTAGTAATTCCAGCCAAGCTAGATGAACGAACTAATCATTACTGCGGTTCAACACACAACACTTAACTTTGATAAAAAAATCTAGGATATTACTAAAGCTGTTCCTGATACTGTAAACACCTTAGGTGTGTAAAATAAAAGGCATGGCCAATAAAAGATTGTGCGATTGTTTTCTTACAGCAAAGCCACAGCGGGCTATCTGCTGAGTCCACCGAGGAGAATCGAACCCCTGATTTTATCAATATTTTAACAAAATATCCATTCATTAGTTAGCCAGTACACGTTTTTTGTATCAGTTTGGGTCACGATGATGGGTAAAACAAAATACGGTCGACACGAAGCAAAAACGTTTTCGTTGATAGATATTAATGTGAACTTGGGTTTGAAAAGTGTGGTGCATGTGTGATAAAGTTTTTTCTTGATATATATTTTCTTTTTAAATAATGATTTCCACTATACAGCCTCTGGGTTAAGCGTGATCACTTCAGGTCGCCTTGGGTCACGTTGAAATTGGAAATGGGAAATGATGTAAAAGTCAGAGATGCTACTCTCGTGCTGATAGATCCCGATTCCTCTAACAGATGAAGATTTTTTTATCTTAACCTCAGATTAAATATTATTTTCAATTAATTTTTAAAATAATATACCGTATTAAAATGTATCGCATCTGTTATCGATTCATTATATGGTAGATGGACCTTAATTACGAGCAGTGAAACCGCATGTTAAGATTGATAAGATATTCAATATTGAAGTGATCTACATGTTCCATCTACAGCGATGTGTGGTACATCAACGATGATGACACTTCATAAATAAAACTAACTTTGAACCATTAGTCCCAAGTTTAGTTGCGTACTTTTTATAAAACTAGTTTCTATATTCGCAATAGATTCCAAAGATACACCCTTTATCGCCTCTCCCTCAAAAATCAAAAGCGTCTGAGCTCCAGGGGCGTGTTATAAGAGTGACGGTCAAATCCATCTTTTGAGTGATCGATACTTCGAGCTGGAGGTGGGATGCATCGACTATCTGTCATCCTTCTAGTTTGTAGCTTTAAAATTAAGACCATCACAAACAAATTTCAAGTATCTTTAGCGAACTTTAACAAATAACAGGAGACAGCCTTATTCCATTAATCCGTAGATCGTTCATTAATACATTTGTGGGGGCTGCAAGGCACCCGTATTCGTACAAGATCAACACAGCTAACAAATGTGCCTTCTTTACCTATGAAATTACACAGGAAAGAATACGAGCGTGACGTTTCGATACTATTTGTATACAACACTTTTAAATAGGAATTGATCGTTAAAGAACGTGTCTTAAAACTCACTGAATGTCTTAAACTGACTAATAACTAAACCTAATCAATATTTTAATTCCGGTTGTTGTTTTCTTAGTGACTGTTTTAAAATTTATTAAGTTACTTGTATTCTGACCTCTATCTTTAATACCCCCTTTAGTGGCACGGGATAGACCTACGTACTAAAAAACATTAGAAACCGGAGTTCGATAGTCGTGGTGAGCAGAACACAGATAGCCAATTGCATAAATTTATGTTTAACAAAGAAGCAATTTTTTTATATTATCTCGAGTTTCTACTGAAAATATTGTATTAGAAGAGTACTATCTTTGATGTAGCGCAGATCGTTGTTGAAGATACAGATATATATCCCCAAACGTTCGAGTATATATCTGTTATACATTAATCAGAGTGTACGGAAATACTACTGTCTCCATCTTCTTGTTGATTTCTTGTACCAGAGTCAGAAAGTTTAAAACAACTAACTTAATGTGTTCACATTTTAATTACAATTAAATGTAAAGTTTATTTCTCAGACATAAACAGTTTATGTCGTCAAAAATATTTGTTTTTATGAAAAAATTTTATCGTGTTTAATATATAGAAAGTACAGTCTCCTTAATAGAATTCTTAAATAGATAAAAATTGTGTGTGTGTTTTCTTATAGCAAATAGATGAAAGCTACTAGTTTCCATGTACAAACACAACAGATAAATAAACTACTATTTACTGAAGTGCAAAATGTATACTTTTTTAACACATCAGGCCTGGCAGTGTCTGGTGGTTGAACTCTCGACTCACCAAGCATGACTACCCCATCATTCTTGGGGTCAGGCCTGGCAGTGTCTGGTGGTTAGGACTCTCGACTCACCAAGCATGACTACCCCATCATTCTTGGGGTCGTTATAAGCCTACTAACTTAATCCCATTCCTCTATTAGAGTAATTTAAGAGTTGGTAGAGATTGGTATTAAGTAGCTAAATTCTCCTGTAAGTCCTTTGTGTGGCTTTACTTAAAATTGAACAAACTTTAACTGTTGTAATAAAAACAAACATGTAAACAAACTTTCACACCTGTAATAAAAGTGTGTTTTTTTATAAATAAAGCCACATCGGACAATCTTCTGAGTCCGTCGAGGGTTACCGAACCCCTAATTTTAGCGTTGTAAATCCGTAGACTTACCCCTGTACCAGCGGAAGAAGTAACAAAATTTAATAAAAACAAAAACGATTAAAACAATTTAATATACAAACAATCTAAATTAGAATAATGAGATCAACCGTATAAGTATTTTATAACCCCCCCCAAAAAAAACAACAGATTATTTATTTCAATAGTGTAAAGATATAGAGGGGGTAAGTTGAACTAAGAAAAAAATGGGGAATACTTGGTCCTCTCTTTAATTGAACCTCACACAATTAAAAACAACATAAATAAAAAAGGCATGTTCTTTGGTAAATCTTAACTTTTTTTTTATGGCATATCTTTGTGTGGCTGACTCCTTTATCCTAACTAGATATTTTGATTTGGTTTCATCATCAAATATGTAAATTCATTAACTACCTTTGGCTTTATTTGTGTGTTTGTAATTAAGCACAAAGCTACACAGTGGCTTATTTGTGCCATGTCCACCACGGGTATCGAAACCTGGATTTTAGCGTTGTAAGTCCGTAGACATACTGCTATGCCACTGGGGGGGCACTAGCTTTAGTTTGCTTTGAATTTCGCGCATCGCTATGCGAGGGCCGTCTATGTTAGCCGCCCCTAATTTGACAATAAAAGACTACATGGAGGGCAGCTAGACATCACCACCTTCCGCTAATTCTTGGGCTACTCTTTTACCAACGAATAGTGATATTCACCGCCAATTTATTACGACACCCCCCCCCCCCCCCCGACATGAAGGGCAAGAACAAACACCTCGCTACAGAACAAGAATGTCAGAACGAATACTTCGCTGGAGATTAAGAATGCATACGTTTACATCTACGATATTAATACAACAAATATAAATAAAATCCAGTTATAGTGACTTAGTAACTTATGGCTACAAAATCTCACACATAAAACTCAAGGACAAAATGGGATTAGAATAATTATTATTTTTTATAACTGTTGAAATTATTTGGCACTTTGAAAGTATATTCCTAGTGTATGTGTGTTTTTCGTATAGCAAAGCCACAAAGGGCTATCTGCTCAGCCCACCGAAAGGAATCGAATCCCTGATTTTAGCGTTGTAAATACGGAGACATACCGCTGTACTAGCGGGGGGGCATATACCTAGACTTAAGCTATTAATTTAAAACACGATACATTTATTCGAATTCCAAAACTTATAGAGGCCTTGCAAAGCCAGGTTGTTAAGGCGCTCGATTCGTAATCCGAAGGCCGCGGGTTCGAATCTGCGTTACACCAAACATGCTCGCCCTTACAGCCGAGGGGACATTATAATATGACGGTCAATCCCACTATTCGTTGGTAAAAAAAGTAGCCCAAGAGTTGGCGGGGGGTGGTGATGACTAGCTGCCTTCCCTCTAGTCTTACTCTACTAAGTTAGAGACGACTAGTGCAGATAGCCCTGGAGTACACCTTTGTGCAAATTAATTGAAACAAATGGTCATTTTACGATATTTTCAGCATGGCGGTCCGGTGTAGGCTCGCTGGACCCGCTGATTTCCTTTAATAGTCATTTTTTTCACACAAACGATGTCATTAGCTGTGTTTTGCAGTACGGTCGATCTATTTTTGGGATATATGACGAAATTTTGAGGAATATTACGTCATTCGAGATTGCGTCAGACATTTCTCAAAAATGAGGCTATTTGTTTTACTGCTAATCAGTCGTCTTTCAGCCGACATACACAATGGGCGTGACTCCTAGAAAGCGTTCAAAGATTGTGACACTACACGAGCACATGGGCATGACTTAGAGGGAAATCGCGGACGTTGTTGGTGTTAGCCTATTGACCGTCAGCCGTGTGATCAAGGCCAAGGTGAGTACCAGATCTATCAGTCGGAAACGTGAAAGAAGATGTGGCCGAAAAAGGAAAACAACGCCAAGAGACGACGAGTAGGTGATTAGGGAGAGTATGAAAATCCACGGAAGACAAGTGACGCCATAAAAAGAGATTTAGAGGTCAAAGAAATAAAAGTCAAGCTCTTCAACGGTTCGTCGTAGGCTTTTTGATGTCGGTCGAAGGGCAAGGAGACCAGTCAGAAAACAACTTCTTACCAACTCAATGAAGAAAAAACGGTATCAATGGGGTCTGAAATACAAGAACTGGACGGAAGAACAATAGAGGAAGGTGTTATTCAGTAACTAGACTCATTTCTTCGTACAGGGTCAAAGAAATCTGCATGTTCGCAGATCTCCAGGTGAGAAACTTCGAGAATCTCACATCAATCAGTTCGTAAAACATTTCTTGAAGAAGATGTTTTGAGGCTTTTTAGCTACTATGGCGTCGGAGGCTTACATATCGTAGAAGGTATGATGCGAGGACCACAATACCTCGAACGTTTGCAGAGAAGAGTCGTTCCAGAATTGAAAAAGAGATTTCCAGAATGGATCTGGCATTTTTCAGCAAGATCTGGCTCCGTGCCACACATTGAAACTTGTGAAGAATTTTATGACTACAATGCGAATAAAGGTGCTGGACTGGCCTGGAAACTCTCCGGACTTAAATCCTATAGAAAATCTTTGGGCGATTTGTAAAGGAAACCTTCGGGGAAAAGACTATGCTACGAAAGATAAACTTATTGAGGCCATAATTGAGGTGTGGTACCGCGATCCAAAAATTAGTAAAGATTGCAGTCAACTCGTGGACTCGATGCCAAAGCGGATTAATTATCTTCTGAAAAATAAAGGCGGTCATATCATGCATTAATTTCTGAGTAATTTTTGGATTCTCAGAAATAAAACGCAAAAAATCGAAAAAAAATCGTAATTGTCCGTCTTGTTTAAATTAATTTGCACAAGGGTGTAGCTTTGGGCGAAATTCAAACCAAACCCAAACTTATAAAATACAAACCAAAGTGCTTTAAACTCACAGATGTGTGAACCATTAAAAAAAAATAAAAAAACTGTTTACAAATAATTTGGTTCGTCTATTGCACATTTGTAATAACAAAAAAAACAACACAAACAGAAATGTATACGTTAAATTAACAACGCCTTCACGTTTCTGTTTCAGCTACTGAAGGTTTACGTATATTGTCTCTCGATGTTCCCAGGAGTGCCAGGTTCGGTGAGAAGGCTCGACTAACTTGTAACTACGACCTGGAAAGGGACAACCTCTATTCGGTGAAGTGGTACAAAGATGACCTAGAGTTTTTTCGATACGTGCCAAAAGATACACCTCAGCGACAGTTTTTTCCTCTTGACGGTGTCAAGATTGATGTAAGTTATCAGTTTTCTGTTTTGTTTGTTGTTGTTCTTTTTTAATTTCGCGCAATGTTACTCGAGGGCTATCTGCGCTAGTCGTTCCTAATTTAGCAGTGTAAGACTAGAGGGAAGGCAGCTAGTCCTCACCACCGACCGCCAACACTTGGGCTACCCTTTTACCAACGAATAGTGGGATTGACCATCACATTATAACGGGTGAAAGGGTGGGCATGTTTAGTGGCACCGGGATTCGAACCCGCGACCCTCGGATTACGAGTCGAACGCCTTAACACGCTTGGCCATGCTGGGTAATCATTTTTCTTCAATAGAGATACAACCGGTATAGCACGATATAAAACAATGTCTGCTTCTGTGCGAGATCTTTCTTGTAGCCGTCAAATTCCAGTCCAGATCTTAAGGAACATTACAATATTCTTAACTGTCAGCACTTTACGTTTTATTTCGCAAGTCATCATTTGCAATGCCAGCCGAAAGAGGAAAACAGTGAAATATTTGGCTTTCTAGTTTGGTAATATATTGTCATAAGTTGCACTTGAAGTTGAAATCGATTTTTATGGCAGAAATAAGAGATATTTTCCTTTTTTTCTCACGTTCTTGAAAAATTTTGTTGCAAAACATTTAATGTAATAAAATAGTTATTTACGTCAACGCCCACTCAGAATAAATCAGGACATAAGCTACTTCCGAAGAACAACAAAAACAGCTAAGAACAGTTATGTTATATTTTCATAATGTTTGAAGCAGCTTAAAATGGGTTAGGTGAAACTAAACTTTTTTGTTACGAACATAAACAGAGAATAAAGAAACTTGCATAACGTGTGTAAGACGAACAAAGGTAACTTTATAACCTAACGTAGAAGATGAAAAGGTTTTCTTTGTTTTTGAATTTCGCACAAAGCTACACGAGGGCTATCTACTCTAGCCGTCATCGTCAGCCAACACCAAATCTTGGGCTATTCTTTCAGCAATGAATAGTGGAATTGAACGTGATATTATAACGACCCCATGGTTGAAAGGACGAGTATGTTTGGTGCGACGGGAATTCGATCCCGCGACTCTCAGATTACGAGTCGAGCACCCTAACCGTCTTGTTATGTCGAGCCGCATACGAAGGCAATTATATAAACCGACTTAGAAGGCGACAAAATCAGTGATGTCGAGAAAACCCACTTGTAGAGAAAAATATATCTGTAAAAACGGCTGGTATGGATAGAGAGAGCTCTATGTAGAGGAGCGAACAACGTCTCGACCTTCTTCGGTCATCGTCAGGTTGAAAAGAAAGAAAGTAATAATTGACCGATAGCTTTGAAGAAGGTTGTGTAACTGAGTGTAGGAATGTAGAGGGCGTGCTAACTTAGATGTTTGATTATATTTATTAATATAGGTACTAAGGTGTTTCTTTGCATTTGTGAACCTACGATGACCGAAGAAGGTCAAAACGTTGTTCGCTCCTCTACGTAAAATATTTTCTGAACCCAAACGAGCCGTTTTTACATATATATAAGGCGAACAAATGTAATTACATAACCTGACGACGTAAAGTGTTGTAGTTTTGTTTGTTCTATGCCCACCACTGGTATCGAAACCCGGTTTCTAACGGTGTGAGTCTGCAGACATATCGCTCTGCCACTGGAGAACCGTCTTTTTGTTTGTTTTGGAATCTCGGGCAACGTTTCTCGAGAGCTATCTGCGCTAGCCGTCCCTAATTTAGCAGTGTAAGACTAGAGGGAAGGCGGCTAGTCATCACCACCCACCGCCAACTCTTGGGCTACTCTTTTACCAACGAATAGTGGGATTGACCGTTTAATTATAACGCCCCCATGGCTTAAAAGGGCGAGCATTTTTGGTGCGACCGGGATTCGAACCCACGACCTTCGGATTACGAGTCGAACGCCTTAACACGCCGGGCCCCATGAATTATGTAAAAATAGCTACAAAGTTTACACTTGAACTTCTAAATATAATATTAGTTTAAAATGTTTAACATTTCCTCCTTTTAATCCTCATAGACTGCAGAAAGGAGGGAAACAACGAAATGCAGCTATTTATTCTAAATGAACAAGACAATAAATCAAATTCTCTAGTAACGACCAGATGTGAGAAATAACTGTATTTTTTCGTACAAAATTATGCCATTCTGGGATTAGATACGTAGCGCCCCCTGTGTAACAATATTAACGTTTACGTAATATTAATCCTTTTCAACGTATATTAT
This sequence comes from Tachypleus tridentatus, assembly GCF_004210375.1. Classification (NCBI taxonomy): domain Eukaryota; kingdom Metazoa; phylum Arthropoda; class Merostomata; order Xiphosura; family Limulidae; genus Tachypleus; species Tachypleus tridentatus. Next base: position 120,168,604 of record NC_134825.1, read on the forward strand.
TTGACGAAGTCAAAGACCAAGTTTAAGACGCATATTCTGTTAAATTATTTTAAAGTCAAAGTTTAAGTCTGATGGTGTTGTTCTCAACACCGCGGTAAGGTCTATGTAAACATATTAGCAGAAATAGACGTTTTAAATGTGTAAGAGTAAACATCTCTCTTTACATTTGTTTATAGGCTCGGCATAGCCAGGTGGGTTAAGGCACTCGCCTCGTAATCTTAGTATCGCGAGTTCGAATCACCGTCGCTCCGAACATGTCCGCCCATTTTAGCTGTGGGTGCGTTATAATGTAACGATCAATCTCACTATTCGTTTATAAAAGAGTAGCCCGAGAGTTGACGGTGAGTGGTGATGACTAGCTGCCTTCCCTCTAGCCTTACACTGTAAAATTAGAAATGGCTAGCGTAGGTAGCCCTCGTGTAGCTTTGCGTGAAATTCAAACCAAACAAACATTTGTTTATATGATTTATGATATATACATACAAACGTTCACAATGTTCATCATTATAAAATAAGTTTTAGTTAAGTTTATAGGATCAATGAAAATTATGTGTAACAGATTTTGTTTTAATGTAACAACCATCATGTGGTATAGCAAAGCACATTTATAATTTTTAACGTTCTAGTTAATTACATCATGGAAAGTACGAGTTAATGAAAAGTGCGCACTTACATATTTCTAGGTTTTAAACATGTTTCTGATCTGTTTCTATTAATTATCAGTTTACTAGGTCAAATCAGCAGACTGTTTATATAGAAGACGTACAAACAGAGACATCCGGGAGATACAGGTGTGAAGTTTCGGCGGATGCTCCTTCCTTCCGTACCGTTTCTTCGGAAAAAAGTATGAAAATTGAAGGTATGAAAAAATGAAAATATAAATGGTTAATTTTTGAAATGCGTATCAAAATATTTACAGAAAGATATTGAGTTGAGATAATAGTTTAACGTTTTATGATGTTCATAGCCCTGTGTTGATTCATGTTGTATATGTACTTTTCAAGGAAATGTTTGTCCCAAAAGGATTTAAGTGTGGAGGAAACGATTCCGGCATTCTGGTAAAATTCTATATTTTCAACCGGTAAAATTCTATATTTTCCAGAGAGACTGTCTATTCAGACATACATTGATTGTTAGATTTTAATTAATCAAAATGTTTATGTATTTTCCTCCCTTGACTGAAAAAAAATAACAGAAAAAAGGATATTCGGATTTTTTATATGATATTTTTCGCTGTACTGCGTCAAAAAACCCAATAATTCTAAGGTCTAAATTAAGATTATGAATTGCTAAGATATGGAAAAGAAAGTTTTGAGACTTAGTAAGTGTTAGAGTAAGACTTTAACCACATTATTTGTTTTTCTAGATGCCACAGGAAGTGCCCTGGGTCATCAAGATTGTATGAGGATGGCTTTCATCAGCTTTCCATTGTTGTTATTGTTACAGAAAGTATTCCCTTGACTGAGATAACGGATGTGACCGAATTACGGGGAGAGTCGACGTAACAAAATAAAACTTTGTTTTTTGGTGAAGGATAGTTGGTGAAATCCACAACATTGAGATCCGATGACAGGCTTGGATAGCGTTGATTCTTATTCAGACCTTGTATTGAAATTGCTACTGCAGAAACCTAACGTTTTGTTCCAAAGTTCTTTGCTATTTTGTTTAATGAAATTTGTGACCTAACTAGCTCTTTTTCCTAGTTACTGGTATTGGTTGAAAAGACAACCATCGTCGCGTAACGTGAATTCGATTTGACGAACAAGACGTAAAAGTTATCGTATTCTCTGACTCAGCAAGTGAAATTATACACTTATAAGTACAATAATGTCTCACTCTTCTGTTTTTCGTGTAACCTGGGCCGTAATTATAAAGTAAATTATCGATAAATAAATCCACTTAGACTTTAATTAACCAAATGCTAAAGACTCAACATATCTAAGATCTCCCAGTGTCAGATACTGGTACTAAACCTTCTAGCATTGAGAAGATATATCTACAATATTAATCAAAATATTCGGTAATTATAAAGTAGAAAGTGTAGTTTGGTCATCGATTCTGTTGAATAGCGTAGGAAAACTTAGTAGATGCTAATACGTCAGTAGTTTTCCTTCTTAACTTAAGTCATACAACAAATAATGCATTTATACTGACTAGACGTAAATGTTTATAGATTAATCAAATGTGGACAGTTTGTGTATTGGTGAAACCCTCTTTTACTGCTTGTTTATCACTGCGGTTAATGTTAGAGATACAATTTTTAAAGATAGCACTTTCATAACAATATAAATCATTCCTAATCAGGCCATGACTTATAAAACTTATTATTGTATGAAATTTATATATATATATATATTTGTATATTGTCTTTTGATGGCTGTAGCAGTAGAAACTTAATATGTTTACAGCTGTATAATCGACAAAAGTCTATATTCATCTAAATTATACTCTAAATAAAACAGCATGTTGTAAACCACGATTTTTTAGATAACTAATACGTCATCTTCAGAAAGAAAGAGAATAGATGTGATGTCATAGTCAGAAAGAAGAAGAATAGATGTGATGTCATAGTCAGAAAGAAGGAGAATAGATGTGATGTCATGGTCAGAAAGAAGGAGAATAGATGTGATGTCATAGCCAGAAAGAAGGAGAATAGATGTGATGTCATAGCCAGAAAGAAGGAAAATAGATGTGATGTCATAGTCAGAAAGAAGGAAAATAGATGTGATGTCATAGTCAGAAAGAAGGAAAGTAGATGTGACGTGAAGTTTTAATTACTTAATCATTTAAGTAATTATAATTACTTAACTTGTTAGAAGCTTGCAAAAGAAATTAAAAATAACTGTTACACTATTCAGTTTCATTTCGACTTTACATTAAATATATTTTATTACAAGTTCCAGTTTTTACACCAACAAATATTTGTTTGTAATATTTGACTACGTCATCACCAATACTTAAAATACAATACGTCAGTATCATGAGAGAAATAATTTAACTGGTTTTTGTTCTACAGAACATTGTACATCTTATCACACCAATTCGTGTTACATCATTACTGACATGGCGCATAATTTGTTTGTTCATTTATTTTGTGATGGCTAATTTATAGCATTTGATTTAACGTTATAAAATATAACCATATATTCTGACATATATTAATTTTCATAAACTCGAAGTTATGTATGATTTTCAAATCTTGTGAGAGTGTGGTTGCAAAATCATACATTATATTTTCTTGTCTAAATATTTTTAAACTTACGCTGAATATGACAATGTCTAAATCAATTGGCGTTCATTAAAAATCTAAACCAATCGAAATAATCGAATGATACATCATTTCAGTTAAAATTCGTCGTGTTCGTGAATAAAATGTTGATTTAATATAAGGCTTAGCCAGATTTTTTATTGCTGTTGCTAAGCCATTTCGCAGTAATTTGATACCTATTACAAACCATTAATCGTTTTGTGGTAATTAATATCAGACTTTCTAATAAATTATCACGAAATGTAAATACTTGCTAGTTTAGCCTAAATTGAGATTTTAATCAATTAATAACCATGTAGTTGTCATCACTTAAGACTACGTCACATTTAGTCGAAATATAGTTTTTATTTTATTGGTTATCGGTATATAGATATCTATGTTACTAAGGTGGTTCTCTATATTTGTGTATTTTATAATATGTGAAGTGGTAAAACAATATCATTTAATCGAATATCTCAAGGATTTCTATTAATAACTTGTTTGATTGTTCATGTTAACATACATCTCTAAAAGTTCTGTTTATTTAAAAGTATAATCATTAATCCACGAAATAAGAGTTTGACGCAAGGAGAGAAGCTCGAGCTGAAACTAGACCCATAGTTGACGATTACACTACTATTGCTCTTAAATTGGAGTTTATTCATCATAAGGCAATAACTCTTTTATTTCATTCATACTTGTTAAAAAATGGATTTATTAAGGAAAAATAATTGACTAATAATGTCTGCTTACAATCAATTCAAGAAATCACGCTCTTGCCTACGTAACTGTTACAAACTTGAAATATTTCATTTGTATATGAACACCTTTTTTATTCAGTGGTTCAAACGTAGCTGTCTGTAATTCTCTCAAAGGCTTGTTTGTTTGTTTTGGAATTTCGCACAAAGCTACTAGAGGGCTATCTGTGCTAGCCGTCTCTAATTTAGCAGTGTAAGACTAGAGGGAAGGCAGCTAGTCATCACCACCCAACGCCAACTCTTGGGCTACTCTTTTACCAACGAAAAGTGGGATTGACCGTCACATTATAACGCCCCCACGGTTGGGAGGGCGAGCATGTTTGGCGCGACTCGGGCGCGAACCCCTTAACGCGCTAGGCCATGCCAGGCCCCTCTCAAAGGCGTGAAAGAATGAAGTTCGTGATCTTTCTTTGGTGACGACAAATATATTAACAGATAAAGTAAAGACTTACCAGAACCAACTGCCCCCCCCTCTAGTACAGCGGTAAGTCTAGGGATTTACAACTCTAAAATCAGGGGTTCGATTCCTCTCGGTAGGCTCAGAAGATGGCTCGATATGGTTTTGCTAAAAGAAAATACACACACATGCATGGCCAGGTGGGTTAAGGCGTTCAAATCCCCATCGCAAGAAACATGCTCGCGCTTTCAGCCGTGGGGGCGTTATAATATGACGGTCAATCCCACTATTCATTGGTAAAATAGTAGCCCAAGGGTTGGCGGTGGGTGGTAATGACTAGCTGCCTTTCCTCTAGTCTTACATTGCTAAATTAGGGACGGCTAGCGCACATAGCCCTCGAGTAGCTTTGCGCAAAATTAGAAAACAAACAAACACACACATAGTACTAATTTAGTAACTTATAATCTTTAACTTTCTAACGCTCGTATAGAATAAAATAAAAGAATTAGAGTTATTTCTTCATAAGCGCAAATACCACATTGAGTTATGCATTGAGTATCAGCCGCAGAGAGTCGGACCTCGGATTATAGAATTATAAGCCTACTGATAAGCCACGTGAGAATACGAGACTACTAAAAGATAAATAAATGCCACCTTAATAATATGAGTAAGGGTTTATTATTGAACTTTGAGTGGCAAATTACATGTATTTTAAAGTTATTTTAGGCTACTAATGTATTCAGTCTTTAGTTTCGATCATATGATTGTGTGTAACTCACTGTATAGGTGAGACGTTTTCGTTGAAGCACAAATACATTATTATACGTCTTGTATGTCTTATACGTGATTAAAGCATAATAATATAAATATTATGTAGATTCATATACAACCCCTTTATGTTAAAATACACCTTTGCATATTAATAAGATCAATTATTCAATCGCGTATTTAGTCCTACAACAAATTAATTCAAAAGGTTCATTTGGGCGTGGTTTTCGTTGTATCAAAATAAACCACTCCCATTTTATCAGGTGCTTCTGCAGAACGTGTTCGTGACTCGTATGTATTAAAGGTGTGTTTTATATTTCTTTAAGAAGTCTCAATAAAACATAATTTATACAATCCTTAGTACAGACAAGCAGCGGGAATAGTCACTTTTAATGGGTAAAGTAACAAGACACGTTTATCGTTTTGAATTACGAAAGTGCTCATGGTCACAGTTACACATAAACTGTATTATGCATTTAATCTTTTTCCTCAAGGTTATTTGCTAAAACGAACATCGTAAAATCAGAGGGGGGAGTAACAGTTTTAGAATACTCATCATGCTATTTGAGTATCTCTTCAAATATATTCACGTTTTACTAATTAAGAATATTAGGGTACGGTCTGCTGGCTAGCGTGTCTGTCTATGAAAACGAGAGCTCCTTTAGTTTCCAATCTGACATGGTCGGTGTTTAGTGTTAAGACAGTAGGTGGTTAGGGACTTTTTCTTCCTATTCACTTCGTTATTGGTTTATTTCGTGTATTGCCTTTTTGTTTTATTTATTGTTTGTCTTCTATATATTGAGGCTGTGGGTCAAATTTACCATTTGAATAAAGTAGCCAAACGACTGTTGGTGGATTAGGTTGATTTGATGTCTTCATTCTAGCGTTTCTGCTATAACGTATGGACGACTAGAGCAGGAAGCCCTTTTGTAGCTTTAGATACCTTTATAAAACAAACGAACGTACATTCGTATGTTCTTACCGAAGTATTTTTATGTGCCATTTAAAACATTCAAAGCACTTGAACTCTCTTATATTGTATTGCCTCTACGTGGAATTTCGTTTAAATAAAATAATTTATTCAGTCAACTGAGTTATGAAATAGGGAGATGCACATTGAACGTTATTTGTGTTAGTTGTTTATGATACATTAAGCTTCATGGTACATAAAACCTAAGGTAGCGAAACATGATCTGTTAGATGTAACATTTTACAGTTACATCTAACAGATCATGTTTCGCTACCTTATGTTTTATATACCATGAAGCTTAATGTATCATAAACAACTAACATGAATAAAGTTCAGTTAGATGTAACTGTTAGGTATAACTGTCAGATGTAACTGTTACGTGTAACTGTCAGATGTAACTGTCAGGTGTAACTGTTAGATGTAACTGTCAGAGGTAACTCGTCCCACTAAGACTGATCATCCCTTTAATTACATTCTACTCTACTGCTCTGCTACAGGTTTCAAACATGAAATGTAAAACATTTCAGATTTAATAAATCGGTTGCGACGTGTTTCGTGATTATTAAGCATTCTTCCTACAGACGTTTAGTCTGGGCCTCAGAAAAAGGTCGTAGTTAAAATATTGGTATCAGTGTTTTGATACCACTAACAGGTGGTCCTCTGTTAGCTTATGCGTACACAGCAGCTGTTATACACTAAACAGGTCCTCCTCTGCGTACACAGCAGCTGTTGTACACTAAACAGGTCCTCCTTTGCCAATTTGTACGCACGCAACATATGATACACATTAATACATTCTTCGTTTCCAGCAGGCCTGGCATGGCCAAGCGTGTTAAGCTGTGGGGGCGTTATAATGTTATAGTCAATCCCACTATTCGTTGGTAAAAGAGTAGCCCAAGAGTTGGCGGTGGGTGGTGATGACTAGCTGCCTTTCCTTTAGTTTTACACGGCAAAATTAGGGACGGCTAGCACAGATAACCCTCGAGTAGCTTTGTGGGAAATTTCAAAACAAACAAGCTTATCAGACGTTATTTTTGGTGTAAAAAATAACTAGGTTTTTCATGAGCGTAAAGTATTTGTAATTGAATATTTCGCTTTTCGAAATGTACAATTTAAAATGTAAGCCGTTGCTTATCGTGAACACGTGAAATCATAGTGATGTATTTTTATAATAATGTTATTCTGCAGATACTGCTTTGTAAAACAACGTGGCAGGACTTTATTTGTATCAAGTTGTAAACGTCTATTTGCTTTTGTCATTATGCTAACGGGCAATAGAATGTTATTACCAGACAATGTGTGATTTCTGTATATCCGGTGTTATGTGGAAGTCTACGTTTGCGGTAGAATTGCGACGTTCTTAGGAATAATTTCAATGAACAAGCAAGAAAATGTTATTACTTCTTCAGATAATGTCCTCAGCGATTATAATCTATATAAAAATACAAATAAAAACAATGATAAGACTTACAGGAGAACATTGAGTTGTCGCTATATAAACATTTGAGAAATCTTCCCAAAAACTGTTGAGTAGAGCGAACCAGGAGCATCTGGAATCGCAAAGATGAGAGAGAACGTAGATGAAACAACAGATTGTAACCTATGAAATTTAAATAGCATAACGTAGATATATACACACAAACATTTAGAAAAAAATTAGTTATCTTAAAATAATTCTGATTATCTAATTTAATTAAACACATTTTATCTGTGTATTAACCAGTTTGCTATGGTTGTTTTTTTAATTTGATCCAATTATACTTTATGTACAGAGGTGGATTGTATACTGGTAAAACAAATGTAAAGTAATGCGTGTTTTGATGAATATTGTTTTATTATTGTGCAAATCAAGTTCTTAAAATATTTCATTGAGAGTCGACTAGATACGGAAATAACTTTATCTTTTGTCGCATGAAGAGTTTTTTCTATCATACCTTTCAGTTGTTTATCATAATAGGTAATCTGACTGACATAATGATTGTCATACCTGTGAGTTGTGTGTCACAATAGGTAATCTGACTGACATAATGATTGTCATACCTGTGAGTTGTTTGTCACAATAGGTAATCTGACTGACATAATGATTGTCATACCTGTGAGTTGTGTGTCACAATAGGTAATCTGACTGACATAATGATTGTCATACCTGTGAGTTGTGTGTCACAATAGGTAATCTGACTGACATAATGATTGTCATACCTGTGAGTTGTGTGTCACAATAGGTAATCTGACTGACATAATGATTGTCATACCTGTGAGTTGTGTGTCACAATAGGTAATCTGACTGAATTGTCAAAACATTCCTTCCTTCACAAGCCTCCAATTTTGTTTCTTCTACGTTCACTTTAAGCAGAAAAAATTTTCCCTGTTAGTTTTGCTCAGTTTGCTTGTTCTTATATTGAAAAAAAAGGTTTATTAACTTATCCCCACCTACTGTGAACTCCATCGGGAAATTTGGCGACAAAAAAAAATAAAATACTAGGAGGCAGCTGGATTTAGAGAAAGAAACTGTTGTCGCTTTTCTTGTGGCAGTAAATGATCAGTTTCTTTTTCTGGCTACATTTATTGATTTTCCTACAATACTTTAATTAATAAAACTAACTTTATAGGAATAATTCCTAAATACGCATACAAGTGTTTGTTTGTTGTATTAAAGGATGTTTTAATATACAGTGTATGTTAAATGTCTAATACCAATGTCGTTCAGTGATGTTCTGGATTTAGAGGACCCAAGAAGAAATTAGTTTTCAAGTAAAGAAAGAACAATGATTTACTTATACTCTAGTGACCGGAATGCTCGGACTCTGAATCCTAGAGTTTATTGTAAAAGTCGTGTAAGTTATAAGAGTGACGGTCAAATCCTTCTTTCAGGTCCAAAAAGAAAAGCTAACAACTATAGTAGGTGTTACAAAAATAAAAAATATAAACTATTCAATAGTTATTTCGATAAAGTATACTTTCTAATAATGCAGGTCATACGAAATTGGATCCACCCAGTGGCACAGCGGTATGTCTTGAGACACTGCTATAATCCGGGTTTCGATACCCATGGTGGACAGAGCGCAGATGGCCCATTGTGTAGCTTTGTACTCAATTATAAACAAACTTTTAAGCTGGCGTGAAACACGCTTCGGAAAGCGAAAAGATCTCAATATATATATATATATATTTGTGTGTGTGTGTGTGTGTGTTACTCGCGAGAGCTGTTCAGAATCTTGAATTCATTGCAGACTAGATAAAAAAAAACAACAACACCACAGTCCACTATCAACCTTTTTATAAAAATGCCTTGTTTCTCCATTAAAAGCAAATGTATGGAGGCTCTGCTTATGGAAATACTAGTTTGTTTGTTTGTTTTGCATTTCACGCAAACCTACTCGAGGGCTACTTGCGCTAGCCGTCCCTAATTTAGCAGTGTAAGACTAGAGAGAAGGCAGCTAGTCATCACCACCCACCGCCAACTCTTGGGCTACTCTTTTACCAACGAATAGTGGGATTGACCGTCACATTATAACGCCCCCACGGCTGAAAGAGCAAGCATGTTTGGTGCAACGGGGATTCGGACCCGCAACCGTCGGATTACGAGTTGAACGCCTTAACACATTTGGCCATGGCTGGCCGAGGAAATCCTAGAACAAATTAAGGACGTTAAATAAAGACGTCAAGAATAGAATAAAACGTTTGAATGTTCAGATAGACACCTTTTTTTTCTTTTGAATTTATTGTTGTTCAAATATTCTATATTCATTAAATTGATAACTTGAAAGTGGTCGTCAAACCACTGAATGTACTCAGAGTCTGCGCAATCAGAAATGCCATAACTTGTGTGCTCGTCTGTTGAACGTAAAGGACCAGAGTTACAAGTTAAATAAATATTATGACTTTGTGTACGTTTTGTGTGTTGTTTAGACGGATTATTTTTAATATTGAATTTTAGTTGTGTTGTTTTTTATTTCTCTGGAATTGAGCATAAAGCTACATACTCACGGGTATCAAAACTCGATTTTTATCAGTTTGTGTTCGCAGATGCACCGCTGCGCCACTGGGAGACTCAAACTTTGAAGCAGATATATTTATGTACAAACATTAAAAACTTAAATTTCACTGCTTTGCTCCGAGTGCAGTAACCTATTACATATTTTTATATATATAATTATTTCATTAAGAGCAAACACCGCACAATCTGCTACAGACGAAAATTTAATATTTCGAATTCTTTACGCTTAATCTACTATGAATATTGTTTCGTATTCGTCCATACGATTTGTTTGTTTGTTCGCGTAAAGCTACACGATGTCTATCCGCGCTAGCCGTCCCTAATGTAGCAGTGTAAGACAACTAGTCATCACCATCCACCCCCAACTCTTGGGCTACTCCTTCACCAACGAATAATGGGACTAACTGTCACATTATAACGCCACCATAGCTGAAATAGCGAGCATGTTTAGTGTGAGAGCGACTCGAACTCGTGGTCCTCAGATTACGAGTCTAGTAGCTTAACCACCTGGCCATGTCGGTTCTTCGTTTTTACGACAGATTACAAGTACTTTGACAAGTATGATGTCAAAATGCATCCGTTGAGGAAGACAACTCTTTCATCTCATAATAGCACATACAGAAGGAACGGAGAAAAGCAAGGCTTCCCTGGACCACAACAAAGAAAATGTTTCTAGAAAATCGGACGATATCTCGCGTTTCTAATGAAGTTTCTTTAATGTGTTCTTACTGAACATTTTACATATTTTTTTCTTAGACTGCATCATTCTTATAGTGTAAATTTCTATTGTTATGTGTCCACTAAAGATATTTTGCCACCAGGTGATACTTAAGTTCAGAGTGAGTTCGGGGAATAAATGGTATTGGGACTATATCGTTATTGACAAATTCTTATTCTATTGTTGTATTCATTTCATGCGGTACTATCTTATTGTTAAGTGTTAATTATGGTTGACTTTCAGCAGAGATACGTCAGTAGTTTATCTGGTTATCTCTCATCTATTCTGTTTCTCTTCCTTTACGTAACCGTCATTTCTTAGCTCTTGAATTTCTTTCCAACAGACAGCTCTTGGACTATTTACCAGATACAAGTGGTACGTTTGACCGTAACATTACAATAACCTCACGGCTGAAAAACTAGTATACTCGAAACAGCTTTAGTTCCCGCAAGTTGAAGATTGCAGTTCGAGCCTTTTAACCACCAAGTCCACTTGTAAAGTGTTGTCTTCGATCATACATAAACATTTTACTTAAAATAGAGTAGAAAGCTTTCATTTATATTAATTTAACATTATAAGGGCTCGGCATGGGCAGGTGTTTAAGACACTCTATTTGTAATCTGAGGGTCGCGGGTTCGAATCACCGTCACACCAAACATGCTTGCCCTTTCAGCCGTGGGGACATTATAATGTGACGGCCAATCCCAACATTTGTTGGTAAAAGAGTAACCCAAGAGTTGGCAGTGATGACTAGGTGCCTTCATTTTAGTCTTACACTGCAAAATTATGGACAGCTAGCGCTGATAGCCCTCGTGTAGGTTTGCGCGAAATCCAAAACAAACAAACTTATAAAGCCCTCTAAGTCATTATAAACGTGTTTATGGAGTAAATCAGTATTTCGTTATTTCAACGAATTTCCATCTAAACAAGTAAGTGACTTTTTCCAGACAAACGAACAAAAGCTTGATAGTTCTTTCACAGAACTCTCCCATTACCTGAAGTCTCAGTGATAACATTCTTTTAACAAAGAGGTTACTAGTATGTAAAAATATAAAACGGAAGATACGCTATTTCGGGGTAATAATTAGATTTAAGGGTAGGTTGGTAGTGACCCTAATGAGTAATAAAATCGAATTAGGTAACCAGTAATCCACGCTTAATATTTCTTGCGCACAAAGATATGTCTAATAAAGAGGAACTTGGGATCGCGAATAATGGTGTGGTAATCGTAATATGATATATGGGCCCCTTTTAACTTCTTTGATCACCACACTCTTTTAATACGTAGAAGAATCAGTACCTTGTTATACTGCAACTTCTTTGCTACAGTGCTTACATCCTTAAAGATCTATTGAACACGATCTTACCTTTTTAAACAAAATTATACATAATATCGTACAAGATTATCTGTTCAGCAGTAGTTTGTATAAATAATAAAATCTACTTGGCGTAACATAAAGATCCAATTGAACCATTAGGTGCGGTGAGAACAAATTTAGAAGATACAAAGAAAAGGAAGAATGAGATTTTTTTCCAATGGATTTGCATAGTAAAGAAACGAATAAAATGGTTACGAGGTCGGTATTTATACACATTTATTTTTCAAAGATGATTTATCGAATGCTGTTCGTCAAATCGTAATGCTTAGTGATAAATCATCACACGTTCTGTTTCTTGAGGTTCTATTTCAATATTTTTAACTCTGTAGAATATATAATAGTATAATGATGCTTTCTAGAACAGTAACTGTATTTCTTCTTTAAGACAATGGTTTATACTACGTTGAAATACTTCGCATCGAAACAGAAACGGAGAGAAATATATATGTAAAAACGGCTCGTTACATATATAAATAATATAAAATTATATATTCAAACATCTAAGCACGCCCTCTACATTCTGACACTCATTAACACAACCCCTTTCAAACATGTGGTCAGCTTCCGGTCAGTTATCTCTTTCTTTCTTTGTGAACCTGACGATGATCGAAAAAGGTCGAAACGTTGTTCGCTCCTCTACGTAAAATATTTTCTCAACCCAAACGAGCCGTTTTACATATATACTTGAGTTTCAGTTAAAACATCTTTAGAGATACTTGGTAGTAAACTAAATTTTAAACAGGGCTCGCTTTAAAGGTAGTGAAGAACTCATAACACTTGAAGAAGAATCGGAGGTATTACAAGCACATTGCCCTACCTTTTATAATTAGAAAATAAACTCTTCATGTTTTATGTTTTGAAAATTAACCCTTTTACTGTTTTACATTTTGAAAATTAAAATTTTCCTGTTTTATATTTTGAAAATCAACCCTTTTACTGTTTTACATTTTGAAAATTAAATTTTTTTCCTGTTTTATATTATTGAAAATTAACTTTCTCCCTGTTTTATATTTCGAAAATTAACCCTTTAACTGTTTTATAGTTTGAAAATGAATTTTCTTCTGTTTTATATTTAAATTTGGGGTATGGTATTGATTGATTATATTTATAATATGTGTAATATAAGTAAGATTATGTTATTAAATGTGTTCCTTCAAATTTAGAAGAGAATGAAACTGTTTTTGCTTTTGTATGTAAAAAGGTATCTTTACTTACTCCAGATTTTGATGTTTTTTACATCTCTGTTCAACTTACTAAATTTATGTATGTACGCATATTCCAATTATTATTTATAGCTTGGAATGACTTGCTTTTGAATTATAGTTTATTAACATAGAAAAGTGAAGCTTCTCCAGTGGCACAGAGGTATGTTTACAGACTTATAAATCTAGGAACTGCGTTTCGATACTCGAGGTGGGTACAGCACATATAGCCCATTGTATAACTCTCTGTTTCTCTTAAACAAAGGAAAATAATAAGCCCAAATTATCGGTAAGAAAACCTAGATAAAAGAGTGTTACATGTTGTTGTTTTTTTATAAATATATATGTTTTTTAAGCTTGACTTTCGTAATGTATGAGGTCACTGAACTCCCATCTTTAAGAAATACTAAAACTTGATTCACGCTTATCTCAGATCAACTTTAACTGAAAATTGTTATTGTAGGTAAATTTAAACATTAATTTTCAACATAAACTAATAGTACAGAGATTCATTAAAGCTAAGTGAAACGTTAACTGGTGAAAATAAGACAAGAATCCAAACTCCATCTTTAAATATTAATAAGAAAAAACAAATCGCCACAGAAGAAAAGAGTTATGAGCCAAAGTAGGTTCACTGAATCCCTTAGGATAAATTTACAGAACTTATCGTAATTTTTAAAACATAAATTACTCAAAACTAACTTTTCTCGCATGATTTTATTCATCAACAGTAAAAAAATAAAACTCTATAATTTGTTACAGCAAAGACCCTGATCACAATATAAAATGTTCTACGACATATAAAAGTTTGTTATTTACGTTTAAACTTTGCTAAAATATTCAACACAGTTTGGCCATAAATTTACATTAATGGTTCAGATGATGGTCGAAATTTTTAGCTCCAACAAAGATAAAAGTTTTAGTGAAATGTATTTGGGCCGAAACTGTGGAGGTTTGCAAAATATGTTGTAAGATTATTCACTGTTTGACAAGTTAACATGATACATTAATATTTAAGTCAAATTGGTCCAGTAAAAAGCCAATAATATTTTTTATTGGAAAAAATCTGGTAAAGATTTCTGTTGTCTTCCACTTAATCTTATGTCTTTGTTGCTTGATTTTGGAAACAAAACATGTAATACCTTCCGGGGGAATTGTTTTAGGCCTGTATTACTCTTTTTCACATTGCAGACGATTAACGACGATATAAAATAAATTTAAATAAATATTCCCAGTGGGAGTGTGGGAAACCTCTGGATTTATGACGCTAAAATTCTGAATTCGATTTCTCACAGCGTAGGTATATATCCCTTAGTGAAACGTTACACTGAACAACCAGCATCATTGAACTAAAGAAAATTTTTTCACTTGTAGCGTCATCTAGTGATTGTCTACACAAATATTTTGTTGCAAATTCTGATAAAGAGAAAAGGTGTTGTGATAGTGTTTCATTTTGAAAGTGAGTAAAATCAATCTTAAATCATTTTTTTTCATAAAACATGTTCCTTTTACTATTACAGTCCCTCTTTCTTATATGGGCTAACTGATAAGGATGTAGCGATCACTTGTAATATGTACAAACTTTCTTAGAATGTATGGTTTTTGGTTTGAATTTCGCGCAAAGCCACACGAGGGCTATCTTCGCTCGCCATCCATAATTTAGCAGTGTAAGACTAGAGAAAAAGCACCTAGTTATCACCATCCACCACCAACTCTTGGGCTACTCTTTTACCAACGAATAATGTGATTGACCGTCACATTATAACGCCCCCACAGGTGAAAGGGCGAGCATGTTTGGTACGACCGGGATTCGAACCCGCAATTTTCAGATTACGAGTCGAGTGTCTCAACCACAAGGCCATGCCGGGCGGTTAGAATGTATGGAGAAGTTCAGAATACGTATGTAATTTCTATGCGTGTGGAACATTTGGCTTACATTAAAATATAACGTAGTTCTGAGAACATATCTTTCACAACAGGTTAACGCGTTCGACTCGTAATCCGAGGGTCGCGGGTTCGAATACCCGTCGCACCAAACATGCTCGCCCATTCAGCCGTGAGGACGGTATAATATGACGGTCAATCCCACTATTCGTTGGTAAAAGAGTAGCCTAAGAGTTGGCAGTAGGTGGCGATGACTAGCTGCCTTTACTCTAGTCTTACACTGCTAAATTATGGACGGCTAGCGCAGATAGCCCTCGTGTAGCTTTGCGCGAAATTCCAAAGAACAAACAAACAAACAATCCTAACAGGTACATGAGACAACCAGTTACGATTTATGTAATTCGACTAATTTCGCTAAGGAGATTAGACAACATACAAGATCTAATAGAGCTAGTCTCAGAAACACCAGCTTTACGTAGGAATATTTATAATACGATTGCGGCCTTTTGGGTAATTGTGCAGTTTAATGGTCACCATATCAGGCTGAGACTGAGAAGTTCACAGTTTGAACACTTTCAGCATTTTGAAATACTGACAGTCAATCCTATTATTCTGTTAAGTGAATGTTTTAATGTACATGGTTTTGGTTTTGTTTTTTGCGTTGGTACGTCCTTTCGTTGGTGACTTTAAAGTTCAATTTTGTTTTCGAATACATTTCTGCTAAGCCTATCCAAAACTATATTGTTTAAATTTCCTGAACGTTAACTACATTAAAATAATCTTATACGTTTCCTATTTCAACACAGTTTCACAAAAAGATGAAGTTGCCTTTTTTTTGTGGTGAACCCTACTTTCTGAACCGAACCTGAGATGAGTAGTAAAGTAAACACAGTTAAAGGTTAGGTTATGGTACTGGTACATAGCGTCGAACCTTGTGTTGATAAACTTAAGGTCACTGGTTGTTTTTTTTTTAAGCAGCACGTGAATCTCCTACTGATTGTAGTGAATTGCTAACAGAATAACCCAAACACCACTATACCATGAATCGAACATACTGAGTAGTTGAAAAAAAAACCTTGAAGAATGTTCCAACCTTTTTAAACTTGCCACTTTGTAGAAACAGTCCACTTTGTGATCACAGAAAGATCACCGTGCAGGAATCTAAAAAGTACGGTCTCATCTCAGTGCTTGTATAAAGTTTTGTTTATTTCTGGTTGAAATAAAGTTTTGTTGAGATTTTGTTTCAGTTTCGCGCAAAACTACGAGGGTTATCTGCACTAGCCGTCCATAATTTAGCAATAAAAATATGAAAGGAAGGCAGATAGTAATCACCAGCCACCACCATCTCTCGAGCTGTTCTTTGAATAGTTAAATTGAACTTCACTTTATAACGCCCCCACGGTTGGAAGGGCGAACAAGTTTGGTTGGACGGGGATTCGAACCCGCGACCCTCAGATTGCGAGTCAAATGTTTTAATTACCACGCCATTTTTGCTACTCATTTAACTGAATAGCACGACACCAAGTGGCATAGTGTTTAGTTTAGGCTTTACAAAAAAAAGTATAATTTGATCTACTTTCTCACATTTTTATATTGTAAAATTACCAATATTGTGTTTACAAAGATATGTAAGTAACAGTGCACCATAGAAATCAAGAAACACAGGCGAAGATCCCCATACATTTACGTTTCTTATGCTATAAAGGATATAATAGGATAATTGTGATGCCCTTTGTGGACTACTCATAAATATGGTGCAGTTAGATACAGGTGGAATAATAAACGAATTAAAAATGAAAATTTAAAAGGCAGTTTCTATCAAAAAATATATGAATCTCTCCTTAATATATTTTTTGATAGAAACTGCCTCTTAAAGTTTCATTTTTAATTCGTTTATTATTCCACCTGTATCACTAACTGCACCATATTTATGAGTAGTCCACAAATGAAATTGTCCACAAGTGACAATGGAAGATAAAGATCTACTGATAACGCGAGCTGCAGAGTAAGCTTCGTGTGAAATCACAACACCTGCAGTTAGTTATCATGTTTATCTGAGTCTACTTCAAAACAAAGCCACACAGAGCCGCAACAACAACGTCAAACATATATGGCATCATGCATGTCTACGACATCTTTACTTGCCACGGAAGCCAAGTATTTGGAGTAAAAAGTTGAGGCATTAAAAATAGAGCAAAGAACAATGTTACTCCCAACAGCAAGTTGATATCCATTCAGACAACCAAATAACAAATTTACAAAACGAGAGAATAAGCTTTGATTTGCCTCTAAAATGGCATCTCAAATGATAGTTGAAATATCTTATGACATAAATTGGTTTGTCAAAGAATTACAATGAGAAACAAATGTATATTCTCAACATTGTTAATACAATATATTACTTCTTGAGAGAATATCTTCAACTCCAGATGTGGCAAGGGAACTTGAAATAATTTGACTAGGTATCCATAGGTTTTCGAAGAAGGCCCGGCATGGCCAAGTGTGTTAAGGCGTTCGACTCGTAATCCGAGAGTCGCGGGTTAGAATCCCCGTCGTACCAAACATGCTCGCCATTTCAGCCGTGAGGACGTTATAATGTGACGGTCAATCCACTATTTGTTGGTAAAAGAGTAGCCTAAGAGTGGGCGGTGGGTGATGACTAGCTGCCTTCCCTCTAGTCTCACACTGCTAAATTAGGAACGGCTAGCGCAGATAGCCCTCGTGTAGCTCTGCGTGAAATTCAAAACAAACAAACAAATCTTTACAGATAGTTAGTTCATGTACAAATTATTTTACCAACTGCATTACAAAACTACTGGAAGTCATCAATTGCTAGAAAGTTGGGTGTTTATGTCAGAAACATGGATCTGGTTAATGTTGTGGACGGACTTTGTCAGTACATCAGTCAGTGTCTAAGGTTTACGTGACACAAATGACGAATAAAACGAGTGGTTTGTAGATATTTAGACATACAGTAGCTGTCTTAAAGGTATTCGGAGTATGTACAAATTAATAATTGGTCACGCCGAGCTCATTAATTTGTTCAATTCAAAACAAAATTTAAAAAACAAATAGTTACACACGTGGCACAGTTTGTGCATTTTGGTATTACCTTGTCATATAATTAGTACCATCTGATCGAGGTAGTTTATGAACCCGTGAGTTCAGCATTTTTAAAGCTGGTTACAACAATGTATAATCAAAGGTATAAAGGAAACTACTGCTACAATAACGTGAATGTAATGAGAACTACACCAAGAGCAAAATAAATCTGTTGATGAAGACCTTTTCCAAGCCTCTACCTGTCATGCTTACTGTTTGACACGTTATCTAAGGCTGTCCTCACCTGGAAAACAGTAAGCATGGCAGGTAGAAATCCTCTTGTGCAATTTAAGTGAATTAAGTTTTGGAACATACTTAAATGGTGATATTGTGCCAATATGGGAAGAAGGTGTTTATAATTAACCTAAATTTGGTATGTTCCCGAAATAAAAGCACATTTGCTTGCGTCATCAGAACGGTCTGCTAAGTGTAGAGCTTTGTGCCTGCCAGGATGAAATATTGTAACACCAATACTTAATAATTAAAATGTAAATATTCTTAATGTAGATATATACCTTAAAGACGTAATAGAACTCGCTTTAAGAATTTTGAAATTTTTGGAGTGCTTCAATGAGCATATTTTGTAATGCAATTCCTGCATATTGTACAATGTATGTTTCGTGTATCTTGTTTGAACTCAATTAATTCGAAATGTTTTCTTTTATCTGCTTTGTGATGGCATAATGAAATAAAGACACAAATAACTAACTATAATTTTCTAACTAGCGTATAGTCCACAAAAATAACCAGGCAAGTACTACCACCCCTACCCCATAGTATACCCTCACCGAAATAAATAAATTTTCCAAAGTCAAGTTTGACCAACAAATTCTCTTGTGAACTAGTCGTGAAATAAACTGATATTTTATTCGTAAAATAATTATTGATAAAATCAGTCTGATTAAGAACTTCTAATATTTACAAAAAATGAATTGTGTTTTGGTGACACAATGTTCCTTCAGTGGGTTTAATTTCACGTTGCTTAACAATGAAAGTGCTTTGTTATTAATCTATGTGCTTAAAATACAGAAATTAATGTAAATACAACAAAATTGGAAAAGTATTTGTTAATTTCTTAATTTAGAGTCTCCATTGTAAGCGATTCAAGTATAAAATCTAATGGATATTTTTACTTTCATGATAAATTGTATGCACTACGTCTTTACTTTAAACTTAAAATAACAACACTCACTACACATGTAGGGTTTCACACAACCCTTCACTCATGTTCCTCTTCCATACTGGTCACTAAAATCGTAATAAGCAGACAGTTATCTAACTATTCTATACGGATAAATGCATGTTGGCTTTCATGGTTCCACTAATTTCAAGAAATCAAAAGAAATCAAGCGTGATGTAACAATAAATTTTATATAGGTTTTATAAAATATATAGGTTTTAATAAATTTTATATAGGTTAGGTTCAAAGGTTTTAATCACATGTTCTCATTCAAATTTAATTGAATGAAACTATTTAAAGGTTCAGTAATTCTCAGCATGTTATAATGTAATAATAGATTCCAAAATTATTTAAGTATTATATCTATATATTTTATTTCAGCATTAATAATAACTGAGTATAAATTAGTACGGATTCATGGAATTATATTATGAGACTAATATTTCTTGGAAAATGAAAATTTTATTTCGTTTTAAGAATTCTAAATATTGGGTTATGATTCATATCCATATCTTGATAAAAGTGATGTGATAGACCAGATTTATTTAAGCTCAATGTATGGGATATAAATCATTTTATCTAGTACTTGGATTAACATACTTTCGTATGTTACTTTCACATGAGCTATGTGAGCTCATGTACTATACAAAGTGTTTTAAAAACTTACACAATTTTCAGCTTAAAATAAGCCACGCTCGATTTGGTTTTGTCACGGAGGTAGTCTGAGTGAAACTTATGCCATTAAATAGCATTCGTTATTTCATCATCAAATATTAAATCATCTGTTAATACTATGTAATAAGTTGAAGACTGAATTACTTTGTGAGAACCTTTTAGTTTCCTTTCAACCTGGAGATTATTTTATATGGCATAGTAAACACAAAACAACTATAACCAAGAATATATTGCAGATATATGCTATTCAATCATTTATTTGATCATGAAAACGTATAATGATAGACCAAAATTAACATAAATCATCACTGTTGATAACTATTGAAGGTATATAATGACATGAATGTGTCTATACATATGTATATATGCATAAGCCACGCTCGATTTGGTTTTGTCACGGAGGTAGTCTGAGTGAAACTTATGCCATTAAATAGCATTCGTTATTTCATCATCAAATATTAAATCATCTGTTAATACTATGTAATAAGTTGAAGACTGAATTACTTTGTCAGAACCTTTTAGTTTCCTTTCAACCTGGAGATTATTTTATATGGCATAGTAAACACAAAACAACTATAACCAAGAATATATTGCAGATATATGCTATTCAATCATTTATTTGATCATGAAAACGTATAATGATAGACCAAAATTAACATAAATCATCACTGTTGATAACTATTGAAAGTATATAATGACATGAATGTGTCTATACATATGTATATATGCATAAGTGAAAAACCTTTTAATACTCAGTTTATCTGCAACGATTCTGCACAAGCAGCAGTGCAATATGAAGGTTTACAAAATGTTTAAAGCTTTTCATAGAGTAGTTGTCGTTTGTTCAATTTTTATCAATGGTGTCTCAGATCATACAGCTTTAACCTGTTCAGTGCCGTAGACGAGATAACTCGTCCAAGCCGATCGTTAACACAGTGCTACGGACGAGTTAATTTGTTCTCAATAATACCTAACTTCAACGTTAGATGTCAGAACCATACATGCATTTGGCCTACTTACATATTGTTTCACTTTCGATTCAAAATGGCGTCACGAAAAAGGTTACAAAATGAAGAAGTCTTAGAGTTGTGGCCATATTAATTTACATTTCAAATCTTATGTTACTCCAATGAAGGCAAAGTACTTATTGTGGACAGCATTGTGATAATGCAGCAAATGTTATAAAGACTAGGTGATAAATAACATCATAGTGAATTGTCCAAAAGCCACAATCATCAGGATATTTAGCCATTAAGATGAGGAAGCTTCATTAAACAAGACACATATGGCCATAAAAGAGAAAGTGCCACGAATAAGAGTTACTGTATATTCTTGTAGATTCTACAACAGCCATAATCACACTGGTTTGTTTTCTTAAAGAAAACAAGTCTTGATGAATACATTTCAATACGATATTTCATTATTTCAAATGTAAAGGAACAACAGTTGTAGTTTCCAGTTAAATACGAACATTCAGTTTGTAAATGACATATTAAATGGTCAACTATGTTGAATTCATGATTTGATTACACAGAACTGCCACATTTCTTTAGAAGTCATCCTGTGCACCGTTATGAGAAGAAACAAGGCTGATGACCAAGATATTTTATCCACAACGTTACACAAGTTGTCCAATGCACATGAAGTTCATTTACACACTATGCCAGTTAAAACTATACTAGTGTTTATTTGGCAAATATGTAAGTTCGTTTATTGTTAAGCATAATATTACACAATGGGCTACCTGTACTGTGTCCACCATGGGTTATTTAATGAAGAGCAGTTACTCCGGTAATAATAATTGCATATGTTTTAAGCTATTTAACTTTAAGTACAAACACCATAATCGTGTAATACATCTGTTATTTAGTGTTGTCTTTCGGGTAGTTTGTCCAAATTCATAACAAACTTTACATTGAACAATAGCACTGCACAACAAAGATTTTGCTTCTTGAACACTGTTGACTGTTCCTTATAGATTTTTGGCGGCTGATGACGAAAATCACAACTAAATGTGTCCATCATGTACTGTTTCATCGAAATCTTCAGTTTTGCTACAATTGGAAAACGATATCAGAGCAACTGGAATCCGCCAATGCTTGTTGACTATTGTTGGACACTGAAACGTGATGCACCGGACATTGAATACAAACGAAAACACTTTTAATTATGTTCAACTTAATAGCGTATCAGAAACATAAACGCAATTAAATACGTTATTGCCGGTAAACAGTTAACTGTCTATTTCTCAGAGTTCCTACGTGATGAAGCAAAACCAAAACTATATTTGTACATACCCACCAGGTACCTGTTACAATCAGCAAAAACTTTTCAGGAAGTAAAACTTTTCAAAACAATTGTTGTGCAGTGTGATTATTGTCCTGTTTTTCGATCTTCAATAATGCCAAAATGAAAGCTGAATAGTTTATGTAATGCTGAATCTAAGTTGATAGTAACTGGTTTTGGATATTTGATAGGACTGTGCGAGAAGTAACACTGTCACGTTTAACTTTTCTATGATGAGAGTAACCGAAGTAACCATGACAACGGTTAAATACATGTATTAATAATCAATTTATTTATTGCTTCCACACAAGAAGACCCACAACGTGTGATTCTGGAACATTTTATTCTACGATCACGTTAACAAGAGATGTCTCTAAAATGTCACAGAGATATATCATTACGTACAAATTCCTCTTTCACCCAGTTCTCTACCGCAGTTCCTGGGTCGAGGGTCACGGGTTCGAATCCCGGTCGCACCGTACATGCTCGTCTTTTCAGCCGTGAGGGCGTTATAATGTAACGGTCAATCCCACTATTCGTTGGTAAAAGAGTAGCCCAACAGTTGGCGGTGTGTGGTGATGATTAGCTGCCTTCCCTCTAGTCTTACACTACTAAATTAGGGACGGCTAGCGCAAATAGCCCTCAGTAGCTTTGCGCGAAATTCAAAAAAAAAAACCAAAAAAAAAACCAAACCGCAGTTCCTTCATTTAAAACTGACAAAAACGATTAAGAAGATAAAATTTAGTATTAAGCACAAAGCTAAACAGAAAACTATCTGTGCTCTGCCACTGGGTGAGTTTAAATGCATTTTAATTCAATAAGCTTTCTCGCTTTTGATTCGCTGGCTATATCACGTGACTGATAGTAATTTATTGAGGTATGTGGATTCATCACGTTATATCTTTATTCCTGAGCATATTTTATCAGACAGTTATTTCATTTAAATCCACTACGAATTTATTTGTTCAACATAATATTACAATGTACAATAAACGGGTTTGTAATAGTGGTACTGTTTTTGCTTGCATATAAATAAGTGACAATTAAAATTAGAAGATGTAAGAGTAGCCAGAATATTCTACTTAGACAGCAAACTTACAGTCGTGACCATATCCAAGATCTATTTCCTCTGGTTTAATATACACAAACGTAACATTTTGTAAGTAGGTATTTTCTTAGAGGGCAATCAGATATTCCAGGTGAAAAATACGTACCCACTTATAAGGCTGAACATAGCCCTGACAGTTTATTAATATAAATTATTTGAGAGAAAAACTATTCGAACTCGTGTCATTTTTATTAGACAAAAATTACCCAAAAGATTTAATTTAAATGTAATTATCCTTTCCGTGAGACCTAACAAAGTATATATATATATAATATATAACCTAAAACAAGTAATATGTTAGGCCCGGCATGGCCAAGTTTGTTAAGACGTTCGACTCATAATCTGCAGGGCGCGTGTACAAATCCCAGTCGCACCAAAAATACGCGCCATTTTAGCCACGGGGGCGTTATAACGTGACGGTCAATCACATTTTTCCTTCGCGAAAAAATAGCTTAAGAGTTGCCAGTGGGTAGTGATGACTCCCTGCTGAATTAGGGATAGCTAGCGCAGATAGCCCTCGAGTATCTTTGCTTTAAATTCGAAAAAACAAACAAACAAACAAGCAACATTTCACAAAATCTATAATGCGTCACAAAATCCAAGTTAAACAAAACAGGCAACATCTAATTTGACCTGTGTTGATAAGGTTTGTTTAGTATTACTCCCGAGAGATTCACTAAACATAAGATACTGGTGTATTCATAATTACTGTGTAAGATATTTATATTAATAATATAAAAGTGACACATAAACTGTGACTTATGTGTATAATCAAACGAAAGTAAAAATGACGTAAAATATATATAATTATACGAAACCTCATTATTCAAATAAACTGAATGATTTCACTATGCTCTAAGTAACGTAATGTGTAAATAAACAGTTAAGACATACACATATTCTTAAAAGTTATTTTCACTGTGCTTTATATCTTAGGATCAAGCTTACTTTGAAAAGCTTAAGCGATTTATATTCCTAAATATATCGTTTTGCTTTTTCTAGTGAAATTTTCTTTGGAAATCAATATTAATGGATGAATAGTAAATAAGTAAATAAGAAGTAACGTGTTGAAATTTGAAATGTCTAAAAATATTAGAAAGTGAAAATTTTGAGTCCTTTAAAACAACAATAATTTTGAAATGCAATGAAAAAGTAAACACTGAAGATGTGTGACATCCATCTGATAAACGTTTCCTATAGTTAACCAGAATTTCAATAGATGGCATCCCCTTCCTTGTAACATTTTTAGCGATAGATTTATTTACGTTACAAACTTGCTGCCCATGTAGGTAAATTAAATTGTAATGATACTTCAGAGTGCGTATACGGGAATGATTTTTAATTTTAATACTTGTTTCTATAAATTATTATTATTTATAATTGTTTTAATATCAGCTCTACTAACAAAAACTAAATACTAAATGAGGAATCTTTTCCATTCGTTTAGGCCCGGCATGGACAAGCGTGTTAAGAGATTCGACTCGTAATCCGAGGGTTGCGGGTTCGAATCCCGGTCGCACCAAAGCATGCTCGCTCTTTCAGCCGTGGGGGCGTTATAATGATACGGTCAATCCCACTACTTGTTGGTAAAATAGTAGCCCAAGAGTTGGAGGTGGGTGACGGCTAGCGCAGATAGCCCTCGAGTAGCTTTGCGCGAAATTCAAACAAACAAACAAAACAAACCTTTCATTTAATGAAGAGAAATAACCCAGTAATTACTTATTTCGTCTCCATTAAGCCTACTGAACACAAGCCTATCTTAATAGTATAAACAGCGAAACTTCGGTATAACTGGGCTTGTTTGTGTTTTAAAATGTTGGTTATATATATCCTGTTTAATAAGGAAAGTCACATCACTGTGTAGCGACTAATCACGTTAATGTAACTAAATTAATTGCATGCAAAATGTATACTTTTCTAACGAGGTCTAATTTTATTTATAAAACATGATCCAACTGAATGAGGTGCTATATTTTACATGCAGATTAAACATCTAGAATACGAGGGCTGTTCAAAAAATACACGGACTGTTTGAATTGTGCAGCTCCAGTTGGTTCCAGGGGAATCCGCTTGGTGTCGCTAGGTTCGCACAGATCAGCTCATTAGGACGCCATTTCCCGATTGCAGATATCTTTATTTGTGTATTAGCTACGCGGTTTTAAGTGAAGTGCGATTTTTTCGTTTGGCGGATTTCAGAATGAATGACCTGAAGGAGCAACGATTTGCTGTGAAATTTTGTGTTAAACTTGGAAAATCTGCGACTGAAACTTTTTACTATGCTTACACGGCTTACGGTGATGTTGCTATGAAGGGTACGGCATGTTTCAAGTGGCATGAACGTTTTAAGGATGGTCGACAGTCCATTGAAGATGATGAGCGTCCTGGACGTCCTTCCACGTCAACTGACGACCTATACGTCGACAAAATCAACACCCTGGTGCGGGCAAATCGACGTCTCACTCTCAGGGAGCTTGTTGAAGAGTGTGGGATATCAGTTGTTGGATCTTGTTACGAGATTTTGACCGAAAAATTGAAGATGCACCGCGTTGCTGCGAAATTTGTGCCTCAGAACTCGTGAGTTTTTAGCCAAACACTCGATCACTGTTCTTCCCCACCCCCCACCTCTACTTACCTGACCTTGCTCCTTGTGATTTTTTCTTGTTCCCCAAACTCAAAAGACTCTTGAAAGGAAGAAGATTTGAGACGATTCCCGAGATTAAGGCAAATGCGACGAAGGAGCTGGAGGACATTACAAAAGAAGCGTGCCAGGACTGTTTCAACAAGTGGAAACACCGTTGGGATAAGTGTGTGCGTTGGGGAGGAGAGTACTTTGAAGGGGTGCCAGACCTGTAACTTCTAAATAAAGTACATTTTGTTTTATGACGTCAGTCCGCATATTTTTTGAACAGACCTCGTAACATGTTTCATTGCATCTCTGATCGAAACTTAAAATTTATGGAGCCAGCACTGGCGTATTTAGGTAGTAGGTTAGATGGGGGGCCTAACTCCAGGGCAAACAGTCTTAATGGAGGTCCATTGGTAGTTTTATTCTATGTAAAATTGCATGGGATGTAAGACCCACAAAAATTATTAGCCTTTGGACCTACACAACCTTAAATGCACTACTAAGTGCCAGACATTAATAAGATGCAAAATTACAACTATTTTGATTGTGATTAACACTTAAGGAGTCTTGTCAGCGATCAAGATAAACTAAGCTAAGACTATTTCTACTGTTGATTCAAACAATCTTATTCAATGAGTTTTGGTTTAAATTCCGCGCAAAGCTACACCAGGGCTATAGGCATTAGTTATATCTAATTTAGTTGTGTAACACAAGAGAAAAAGCAGCTAGTCATCACCAACCACCGCCAACACTTGAGCTATTATTTTACCAACGAATAATAGGATTAACGGTAACATTATAATGCTCCTACCGCTGAAAAAGCGAGCATGTTTGGTGCGATGAGGATTCGGACCCGCGACCCTCAGATTACGAGTCGAGTGCCTTTTAACCACCTGGCCATGCCGGGTCCCTTCACTCTGTTAAAACTGCTAAAGTTTAAAAGGATCATGTATTTGCATTGACATCTCTTTTAGTTCTGCAGCTCGAAATCGTACGATGTGTATTACAATGTCTCACACGTTTCTGCATCATACTTTAAGAATGTGTTACTAATAACCACGTTATCATACGTGTGCATAAATAAAACCACGAAAAGTCTCGAGGGCATTAATAATCATTTATAGCTACCGTGTACTTATTCGTCTGTTTCGGTGCGAAGCCTCGTGACAGGTTATTGGCTCAGCTATTTTTGGACAGAATTTTTTTTACAGTACTGATTTTTTATGCTCTTCTTTAAGTTTATTTTCTTGTAATTTTTATTGTTTCTTTTATTTGCCAAAACATGCAATATGTTTTACATTTCCATGCAAATTTCAAAATACTAAATATAGACTGAAACTGAAAGTGTTATTATAATATCTGATACAAAGGTATGCAGAATATATGTATGTTTTTCATTTCGGTATGAAAACCCTCTTCTGGCTGAGGAGTTACCTCCAGGGTTTAAAACGCTAAAAATCGAGCTTCGATATCCACGGTGGATTAAAAGTAGTTAGCCCATTGTTTGGCTTGGGGTTTAACAATAAATGAACAAGATAAAACTAAACAACAAACACATGTTGCAAACACTCCTTTACAAAGGAATCCATGAACTTTATCCTTTTAGGTGTATTTTTCTTACAGAAAAGCCACATCGGGATACCTGCTGACCCCACCGCGGGGACTCGAACGCCTGATTATAGCGTTGTAAATCCGTAAACATACCGCTGTACTAGCGCGAGGAATAAGTTTTTATATCAGAATGTGATGTATGTGTAGCCATTAATCACTTTCTGTAGTAACTTTGTTATTGTATGTGGTAACAAATAACCAGTTTTAACTCAGAAAGTACATAATTAATTAATTTTGAGGCAAAAATGAAAATAGCCCGCGTTTTTCAAATACAATACTGAACATTAATTACATTGAAACCATAAAAAAACTGGGAAGTACATCAGTGGAATAAAAATCAAATATATTTTTCTTATTTACATGTCTTTTTCTCCTAAATTAGATGGTGAGTATCGTATAAAATAAAATATGGTAACAAATCTGTCAAGGTTTTGGTCGCTTATCTAAAAAACAACAACTTCGTTTGTTTATAAGACATTATACTTTGAACCAAAGATTTAGTAAATATATAACATACAGATGAAGGAAAATATTATTAATTAATAGGTTCCCTGCTAGTACAGCAGTAAATCTCCAGATTTACAACGCCACAATCAGGGGTTTGATTCCCCGCGGTGGGCTCAGCAAATAGCCTTATGTGTCTTTATTATAAGAAAAACACACAATACATGATTACTTATATATAAAGAAATGTTATTTAGAGTAGGTGATTATAGAACATGGTCAGAGGAGTAAATAGCGTAAGAAAGACAGGTCTGGTGTTTCCTTCTATCCCCTAAGTGATACAGTTATATATATGCGGACTTACACACGCCAAAAACTGAGTTTCGATACTCATAGCGGGCAGAGAAAATATAGTTTCTTGTGTAGCTTAGTGATTGATTCAAAACAACAACAATATTTTGAAAAAAGAGGCCTTTATCGTGTCTTGAACTATTTTTTCTGCTACTGGAATTGGTTGAGTATGTTTTTATATTGAGAAAGAAGGCGACTAGTTTTTGGACGTTACAAGCACTACAGAGTTTTCATACAATCCGATCCGTCTACTACGTATATTTACAATGAAACTAATTAAACTCGTCCTAGTCGCCTCAATTACTAAAGAAAACGCCAGAGGCGCTTTTAGCTATACAAGCATGACACCACTCACACACGTAGCTTAGTCTGCTAATAATTGTTGAGAATAAAATCACAAGGTTGTAAACTGCTTAAATAATGAACTCATTGATTTAGTGACTTCTGTTTTAAGTTTTTGCGTTTTACCTAAGTTCCAATGACAAATGTCCTACTTCTGCCTTGTAGTCTCTTATTATTAGCTCTTCCATTGGACCTGTTCTTCCATCTGGTGTGCAAAGTATGAAACTGGAAAATAAGAAAATTAAATTTATTTCTACTTCTATTGACTGTTAACTTTTATTTTCGATTGCGAATCAAAAGCAGTGGATTTAAAAACTATGTCATAAACCAGCATTTAAGATTGTTCCTAAGACATTAAAGTTTGATCGCTAGTTGTCATCCTTTGAAGATTTACTGGATACTTAAAGGACTTCCTTATGCTGAAGAAAACTTTGGTGTGGCGAGAACCTATGCTAAAATTTATTTTGGAATTATTTCAAGGATCTGATACCTTTACACAAGAGGTAATTTGTTACTTACACTTTTCACGTAATTGCTGTGAGGAAGAAATTTGGGATATACTACTAGGTTTTCCTCAACTCCTTTAAAAGCTTAAGTTCCTGGGCAAATTCAGGAACTATTACGTATTTGTTGGTTGTTTGGTATTTTATGACGCAAAGCAACTGGGCTATCTGCACGTCATGTATTTCAATGTTTTTAAAATTTTTACAAACGCCCCTTTTGTTTTCCTGGTGATGGATTTCATCTGACGATACTAATTTATCTTTTAATAGTCATCTATAATTTGGCACAAAAAGTTAGTCAGTATCGCCCATCGCCAACTCTTGGATTATTCTTTTTACCGACGAATAATGGTATTAATTGCTACAGTGTAACTCCCATAGGGCTGAAAGGACGAGCGACGGAAATTCAAGCTCACGACCAGCAGATGCGAGTGAAACCCTAACTCTAGGCCTTATACATCTTTTACCAGTTAGAATTTTACTGTAGCGACTAGAGCTGACAATGAGACAAAAATGAGAAATCCTGAGGAGTTTGATAATGTTATTGACCTGAAACCTACAATTAATCAAAGTAATTCAGCTGTACCACTCGTTTAGAAAGTGTAAATTATGTAACATGTATAATTATCTCAAAGCATTTGTTTAAAAATATATAGCCTAAACCTTAGAATACCGTAACTCTATACAATGCAAGTATAAGAGAAATAAGTATATGATTTTCTTTTGTAAATAACAGAATATAACTCTACGCTTTGCTCATTATCTGTAAATACTGTTATTGTTGCTGATTTGTTAATTTGTTTCGAAAATCTATTCGAAGACTATACGTTTAGTCGCCCCAAATCCTAAAGTGATAGACTAGGGAAAGGCAGCTACTCGCCCGTTCTCCTTGACAACTCTACTTAAAAAGTGGGATTTGACTGTCACTATTTTAATTCACCCACGGCCCCAATTTGCGGAAAGCGATTTTTTTTTTGGCGATAACGAGGAGCGAGACACAAAATATTGGAACCGCATTTATGTTGTCTAAAGCGTGTTAAGCAGAATGTTTATTAATCACTTTCTATTTTGGTACAACAACAAGTCACTTTGGAGGATCGTAGTAAAGTCTACTTCTACAGTGTAGTAACAGTATGAATCACACAATTCAAGTAAAACTAATACCTATCAGTTGTCTGAGGAGACTAAAATATTTGATCTTAACGTCTACTTGTACAGTGTAGTAACAGTATGAATCACACAATTCAAGTAAAACTAATAATTATCAGTTGTCGCTTAGTTTGGTTTACGTTTACTTTAAATCATGCTAAACATTCTGATGCCTATTCTGGTGATATTCGAATTTCTATAAGTAGTCTATAAAACTGATTTATCAACCACATTTAAATAAATAGAAAATATTATTTGCGTTCAAGTCACTAACATGAATCAAAACGTATTACGGGAGTTATCGTAAAGCTCAGATGTTACCAAACTCGAATAAAGTGTGTAAGACGTGTTGTGTAGAATGTTCTGAACAAAACTAAAAGATATTTTAAACTGTCTTAGTTTTCTATCTCGTAACTTTGAGCCCAACACTACAGATATGTTTGTTGCTAAGTTGTTTGCTACAGTAGGTGTGTTATCTTTATTTATCGAAGTGGTCCATTTTTTTTATATTGTTTACATACATAAAACATTTTTGAAGCAATCCCAGCCTTTTTGCAATGGTATTAAATCAGATCTTATGAGTTAAACATGTGGCAGTATTCAAATATGTTAAACGAATGTTAAATATTATAATAAATAGGCTGTTTTATCCCTTGTTTATAATGCAAAAACAGCGAGCTGAAACAAACTCGCTAAAATTCCTGAGATGAGTGAAACGTTCGCGTCATATGTAAGATAAATTTGATAACTCAGCTTAGGAATATAAAATAATTTGCCAACGTTTTGTTATGTGTCACACACATCAAAGCATGGAATATTAATACGTAATTTGAAATTAAACCAATCAAACAGAATACTCATATCGCATTTTTTATCACTTGATATGTGTGATTGCAGTATTGTTACTTTCCTTGAAAGAAACGCTGAAACTGCTATTTTAGTAAACATTTGCTTTGAATTATAACGATTTTAAACAATCAACTACAGATTAGCAAGTAAGTTATTATAAAAAATGCAGCTTCAAAAAGAAATGATTGAAACTGGAACTTTGTTTTCTGTACCTCCATGTATTACAAAATATTTTATAATTCTAATTGCATATTTTCATACAAACCTAAAGGGCGATTTGACAACAATATTTTTCGTTAATCTGCCTACAGTAAAATTAAGTCAAAGTTCCTTTATAATTTTTCTTCTTCATGCCTGGTAAAAACTTATTCAAGTGAGTGCTAGGTAATTGTATTTATTGTAATTGTTATCGGAGGTTATATATTTAAAATTTTCAAACTCGACTGATGAGTTAGGTTTCTAAGTATAACCTTATTGCATGATTCAGCTAGAAAAATAAAGTTAGTCTTATTGAAGAGTTGAGTTGAATTTATTATTATAATCGACAACTTCTAATTTCGTTGTAACTTCAGATCACGCGATTACAGACTCGGTAAGTCGACTTTGGGGCTACATCAATTTGAAACAGTCGAATTATTTTAGCTTCCAAGACTATTTTTGTTGAAATATTTATGTTTAGTTTTCTGAATTGTAAAGAAACATTATTCTAAACATTGTCAATTTTTTTTGATTGAAGATGATTATAAGAGCTTCTACACATTCTTTACACATCAATGGATCAATAACAATAAGGATATCTGTTACTTGAGTAAGAAAGCGCATCTATAATGATAAAAGTGCTTGTCTTTAAGTCTGTGTGTCTTTTTGTGTGACCGTTAGAGCTCCAAAAGGAAAGAACTAAGAGATCTTAAATTTTGTATCCATATTAAATGAACCATGAGGGTGTGCACCTGAGTATTACTTATACACGTGCAAGAACACATCTTTTTATTGAG
Organism: Tachypleus tridentatus; assembly: GCF_004210375.1. NCBI lineage: Eukaryota > Metazoa > Arthropoda > Merostomata > Xiphosura > Limulidae > Tachypleus > Tachypleus tridentatus. The sequence continues at coordinate 120,201,145 of NC_134825.1, forward strand.
GCACTCTAGCAAAAAACTACATATAAAAGAATTGGTTCCTTATATAACAATTTCTAATATATAGAAAAGCCAGTGTTTTTTGGTAACAACACATTTTATGTTATGTTTCTCAGAAACAAAAACATATAGGTTATACATTTATAGTAAGATGGGTTCAAAATATAAACAGTATCAGCATAATAATCTGAGTGAATACTTTCGATAGTTTTGCAAATATGTTGGCAAAGAAACCAGAAGAAGACAGAACAATACAGTGTTGAAACAAGTATGTTCCACCATCAATATAATTACAGCTATACTTAAAAATAGATGTCTGCCCACCCATTATTAGAGTATGTGCTGTTATATTTCTAAATGGCAAGCTACCATAACTTGGTAAAATATATTGTTTTGCCAATTGCTCATTTTGATATATCATATAGCTCATCATATAGTTTTTGTGTCTATTGTGCACGCATGCGTATTTAAATAGTAAGGTACGCGCGCATTATCATGACAAGCAAAATATGAAAATTATTATAATAAGCTAACAATAACTCGCCAGACATTTGCGCTCAGATACATGTCTTTAAAGCAAAAGTACGTCTTTCAACACATGATTTATAGAATAATACCTGCGATAGCCAGCCATAATTAAGCATTGAAAGGCTAAAAGAAAAGCATTTATTCATTACCAACCATTGTCAGCCTTTTACTAACAAATAGAGAGATTGGCCATCACATTATAATACCCCCATAACTGTAAAAGCGAGCTTATTTGCTGGGATGTGGATTAGAGCCCGCCACGGTTAGAATACGATGCTCTTACTACCTGGCTATGTCTGGCCCGCAAAAGTGAGAGCGCAGATATTGTGTTTAAACGGTAAGTCTACGGACTTACAACGCTAAAATCAGGGGTTCGATTCCCCTCCGTGAACTAAGTAGACAGCTCAATGTGGCTTTGCTTATGTTTAACTAAAATCCATCAGCTGACGGTATGCCATCTGTGATGAACGTTCTTCAGTTGACAAACGATACTGCGTCAGTTTTTGGCTTTATGAAACAGTTACGTTACAATTTCAATGTGCACGAATTTATTTAGCAGCTACTGCAGTAAACTAGATGTTGATAACACAAAAACGCAATAATATTGAACGTTGATAACGCAATAACGCAACAATATTGAATGTTGATAACGCAATAATATTGAAAGTAGATTTATACAGTAACTGTTTTAACTTTATGATTATTTTCAGTCCAAAACGGCATAGATTAAACTAAAAATACCTTTCACATGTGTCAACTCGCGTTCTAAAACTACAGTTCCAGATACATGTCGAACATGAAGTGACATTTTGTATTCAACAAAGAAAAAATAAGTTATTCCATCAAACTTTGTGGGGTTTTCTATCACGATAAATACTGAAAACGATGCAAAAACTCAGTAAAGAAATCAATTCCTGATAGACGTACATCTATCTGCACACGTGCACTGCAGAGTTCAAGAAAACATCATTTTAATAGCTAATAAGTAAATAAAAAACGTTAAGTGAAAAGGATAGCATTAAGTTAGATTTTGCGTGTCATCAAATGTCATTTTAGAGAGTCACTCTTGGAAATGATATATATGTATTTAGCCTATTTCAAATCATATAACTTTTACAGATTTCATTGTCATACGATACCTTCTCAGAATTAATGTATTCTGTACTCGAGACGAAAATAATGATTTGTTGGTGTGTTAACGTAAGATAACCAGAATCTGTACTTGGTATTCGACACTGATATAGTAGGTTACATACATCCGTTATAAATATATCATGCACAAACAAAGACCCTATGATAGTATTTTAAATCATAATAGAATCTACAAGCTTGGAACTAAAATCTTAAAGGCAGGATGAGGGTTAACGTTATGGAAATAATACAAAGTCAAGGTTAATTCATCAGGTGGCTTATGGATATTTTTTTCCGTTCTTTGCTGATGTAAAGTACCAATTTCTTTTTCCAAAAACTGGTGAATTTATCTTAAACTTGTAAAATATTTCTTGGTATAAAAATAAAATATCTAATTTTTCTGGTGTAGGAATACATTTTTTATTAACTGAATGAATGCTTTTAAGATTCTAAGGTTCTTTCAATAAGGCCCGGCATGACCACGTGGTTAAGGTACTCGACTTCGAGGGTCGGGGATTCGAATCCCCGTCACACCAAACATGCTTGCCCTTTCAGCCGTGAGGTCGTTATAATGTTACGGTCAATCCCGCTATTCGCTGGTAAAAGAGTAGCCTAACATTAGGCGATGAGTGGTGATGACTAGCTTCCTTCTCTCTAGTCTTACACTGCAAAATTAGGGACGGCTAGCGCAGATAGTCCTCGTGAAGCTTTGCGCAAAATTAAAAACAAAAAAACTGAAACAAACCAGGCTTACCTTAAGTAAGTGACACCTCCTGGGAAAAATTATAGTTCATGTTATGTTGACATCTTACCTTCTGGGAAATACATTTCATTTTATGTTGACATCTTACCGGTATTCTGGGAAATACAACATTTCATGTTATGTTCACACTTTACCTTCTGGGAGAACCTACGTTACATGTTGTGTTCACACCTTACATTCTGGGAAAAACGACATTACATGTTATGTTGACATCTTACCTTCTAAGAAATACATTTCATGTTATGTTGACATCTTACCTTCTGAGAAATACATTTCATGTTATGTTGACATCTTACCTTCTGGGAAATACATTTCATGTTATGTTGACATCTTACCTTTTGGGAAATACAACTGTTTAATTTAGTTTGCATAAAAACAGTTAAGAGAGAGAAAAATTAAAAATTCATTTTAAATCATTACTGGTTCTTTTCGGCAAAATTCCACCTAAAATTTTATATCACTAAAGCTAACTTTATATAAGTTATATTAAAAATGTCTTCATCATTATTTTCTTCCTTTCCACTCATCTATCTATCTCATATTTCATCAGGCTGCCATTCATTTGTCTCCCGCTGGTACAGCGGTAAAACTACGGATTTTCAACGCTAAAATCAGAGGTTCGATTTCCCTCAGGGGATTCAGCCTGATGTGACTTTGATATAAGAAAAAAAAACACACACACACCTTTCATTTATCCTTTAAATTTAAAGATTCCGCCCGAGACAACAAACTGGCACCGATGTCACATGATTTCAATTTTAACAGCTAAGAAAAGATAACAATTAAAGAAGAATGTTTTTAATTATAGTTATTACATCTAAGCTACTGACGAGGAAACTTATAACTCCGCTGACGTTACTTCAATACCTTAAGTCTACTTCTTTATATAAAGATTCTCAGAATAATCACTTTTAAAGTTTACATTCAACGAAAATTGATTCACTATTATCCGATTATTTTTCGAAGAAACGTTCTCTTCACTTTCCGATATATTAATGCGAATGCTGCATGACTGCTGTAGTGCATATGAAGAAGGAACATTTGCTTTATATGCACATTGATGGACATTATTTTTGAAGAAATTGCAGGTAAAAGAGGAATATGATGTAATTTGTCCATTTTTATGAAATAATTTGTCTTAAAAGGAAAACCCATACATTGTCTTATAACAAAGGTTCTTCTTCAGCTCTGGGTTGTTAAATTGTGTAAAAGATTTCTAACAAAGTTCCTGGCATCACTTTATAACCAACTAAAAGTATCAGCAAAGACTTCGTGTATCACTGAAAGAGGACAAAAAAGTATTAATATGGTTTTTTTATTACCTTAAAAATCCAAATTTATTGTATGAAACTGAAGAATTGTTTGCATCTTTGGTAGGCTTAAAGAGAAACTAAATATATCGCAGAATAAATTACCACATACACACACGACCTGACATCACATTACAACGATCAAGCCTCTTTATCAGTAGTAATAGAGAACCAACTTGAAAACTTTAAAAATAGTTATATAAAACTAATTTAATATTAGTGACAAACATACATACATATACCAAATTTGTTATTTGTTTGTTTGTTTTTAATTTTCGCGCAAAGCTATACGAGGGCTATCTGCGCTAACCGTCCCTAATTTAACAGTGTAAGACTAGAGGGAAGGCAGCTGGTCATCACCTCTTATCGCCAGTTCTTCGGATACTCGTTCACCAACAAATAGTGAGATTGACCGTCACATTATAAAGCCCCCCCCCGGTTGAAAGAGCGAGCACATTTGGTGTGACGGGTATTCGAACCCGCGATCCTCGGATTACGAGTCGAATTTATGGTAGTAATAAGTTAGAGATAATTTCAAAATCTAATCAGACGACTTGAAATAATATGTTATAATAATATCCCGTTTCTGAGATAAAATATGACTCTAATAGTTTATCATTATTGCAATAATACATAAACTCAGTTGAATTTTCTACTCCAACAGCCACCATAAAAACCCGTTTCTTGAGTTATACCAACTTTCTACTTTGACCTGTGACCTTTCAACTTCAGCCCTTAAAGCACTTATGCAGACAATGCCAGCAAATTAACTAATTACGTGAAACGCTATGGAAGGATATTAAAAACTGAGTGTTGAAAGCGGGTGAGAGAAAGCACCCCCAATCACCACTGCCTTAACTCTACCTCCTTCTGATCAGAACATACAGTGTATACCATGTTTTAAAGGCCCGGCATGGCCAGGTAATTAATACACTCAACTCGTAATCTGAGGATCGCGGGCTCGAATCCCCGTTACACCGTACATGCTCGCCCTTTCAGCCGTAGTGGTATTATAATGTGACAGTCAATCCCAGTATTTGTTGGTAAAAGAGTAGCCCAAGAGTTGGCGGTGGGTGTTGATGACTAGCTGCCTTCCCTTCACTCTTACACTGATAAATTAGGGACGTCTAGCGCAGATAGCCTAGCTTTGCGCTAATTTCAAAACAATCCAAACTATGGTTTAAGCACATAAATATTGAACTGTTTAACCCTATACAAAGCTTTTGGTAAAGTAACAATGATTATTGTAATAATATATTATGGTATTATAGAGTTAACAAGCTTGTATGTAACTAATAGTTATTTTAAGATAGGTAACAAAACGTGCAAACAGTACGGAAGGTCACCTTTCTCAACTCTGTTAGCTACACTCACTTTGTTATTGGGAATTTGGTCTTGTTGACCAGGGAGGGCCTGGTCCTCCTGAACCTCTTTCTCCCCCTGCATTTGTTTGTTTACAGTTGTACAATATTTTGTTAATTATAATATGATAATCACAGTCTTTGTCATTTGCATGTACTCTGACCACCTTCCAAGACCATGTCCATATATGGTAATTGGGAGAATGTATAATACAATGACAATTTTACTTACATTTTTTATTATGTAGAGTCACATACGTCACTAATTTTTTCAGTAGTCACAGTGTATCTGCTTCAAAAATGCCATTAACATGGTGGCATTGTACATATAAAAACACAACAACTTTTCAATTTCCTGGTTATCACGTATCCAATGATGTGGATTGTCTTAGTTTCAGGTGACAATACTATGTTTATTTTTAATATAAAAATTAATTGGTGAGAGGTGTTTAGCAACACTTTAATGATGCATGCAAAAAAATTATCCAGTTTGCGGAATGTATCATTTTTGTTCCAGTTTTTATAATCGTAATTTGCCCCCCCCTCTAGTGTAGCTGAAAGTCTACGGATTTACAACGCTAAAATCAAGGGTTCGATTCCCCTCGGTGGACTCAGGAGATAGCCCGAGGTGGTTTTGCAATAAGAAAACAAACAAACAATAATCGTAATATACATAACTAAGCTCGAGTCTATCAGGCAGCGTTTGTAAGTTTTCAAAATTGCTTAGGAGTACCAAAGCTATTGATCGTGACACTTTGTAGCCCTTTGCTAGTATTGGATTTTCTTGTGCTTGTGTTTTTAAAATGTGAGTGTTTAGTGCTACTCCAAGCTGGACATGAATATTCTATAAGAGGGCGGATGTGTGAAAAATATTTTGAGTATATTTTCTAATGATTATCCATGTTTGTTTGTTTTTTTCTGATTAAACATCTTGCTTAGTTCGCACGTTAACGAACCTTTGCTGATGTATTATTCATGTCGATTTTAATGGGCAGGATTCAACTATTCTGTTTAAATATGTTTGCAGATCACTAGCTGCTATAGATAGAGTCAGTATGTTATTCCGTATGGTAACACTGTTAGTGAATTGCGAAGCATAACCATTAGTGGATCTTCAAGGGGCATATCATTGTCATACAAGATGAATAAAATAGGTTAACACCCATTCCTGAGGGACACCTGCCTCGGAGGTGAAATACTCCGAGTAGGTCCCCTCTATATTTTCAGTTTTCTAAAAGGTTTTTTTGTTTGTTTGTTTTCGGATTCCGCGCAAAGCTACAAGACAACTGTCTGCACTAGCTGTCCTTAATTTACTAGTGTGAGACTAGAGGGAAAACGGCTAGTCGTCACTATCCGCCGCCAACACTTGGACCACCCTTTTACCAACCAACAGTGTAATTGATCATTACTGGTACGACAGGGAATGAGAATACGCGACCTTCATATTGCGGGTCGAGTGGCCTAATCACCTGGCAATGGATAGCCAGCAAATAATACCGGGTGGTCAGTTCTAATTCTGACATTCTGAACTAAGACCATTGTGCTAAACAGTGTTGCATGTTTTTCAACATCAAGAAAGCATGCAATATTGTATTTTACTATTATTTAAGCTGAAGTAGTTTGCAAAGTCTTTTTGTTAACCCGAAGATGACCTTTAGAAGGTCGCAATGTTGTTCTCTTCTTTAATAAAAATATTAATACCTCTACTAGCTGTCTTGAGATGTATTTCTACGTCGAATGAGCTTCTCGTCATCACGAAAACAAAAGGTGAGCATGATCCATATCATATTTTTCGTTATAGGATATATATATTTGTCTCATGGTATCAGAGCTCAAACATGGGTCTAGGATATCAATGGAGTTAATGCTATAAGAGATATGCGTGTATCAATTATCGTCTAAGACCGTTATATTGGAGTTATTAATTCACTAATTGTCTTATATTTTAATTTGTTTCTTTGAATTTAAAATAACTGTGCTTATCGTTCAGATTGACCATACAGTTCTCGTTACGTCCACACATTCTAGTTAACAGGTCTATGTTTTCAGTTGGTAAGCAGTATACATACGATACCATAACAATTTTATTTGTTTCCATATGTATATGTATCAATGACTATAAGTTCATTTCCGGTCTTCTGGTTTAAGTCATGTATCGATAAGCTATGTTTGTAGGGTAGGACCATTCTCCTGTTAGTCTCTTCCTGATTTATTCTGGGTGTCCTCTGGCCCGGCATGGCCAGGTGGTTAAGGCACTAGACTTGTAATTTGAGGATCGTGGGTTTGAATCCTAGTCACACCAACCATGCTCGCCCTTTCTGCCGTGGGGGCGTTATAATGTAACGGTATATTCTACTATTCGTTGGTAAAAGAGTAGATTAACTGTTAGCGATGGATGGTGATGACTGTTATTATTATTTAAATGTGGTAGTTGTTTAGGTTTTGAAGACCTTTGAAGGGGAAACCTCAAAGGCAAACCATGGGCGCTCAGAAACATTTGTTTCTCTTCAGCTCCACATGCGTTAAAGGGTTAAACGCGTCTTGAAGGGTAAGGTAGAAAACTAAGGCGAAAAAAAACTTGAATTGTTTATGTCGAAGAAAACCGAGAAAATAAAAAGCTGCGGAGCTTTGGAGGAATTATATCTAATTAAAAAACTGGAAAATACGCTGTAGAGCAGGGAGATCCAGACTGCAGTAGGTCACGTGTTTTTAAAGGAACAGGAGACATAAGTAAAGAATGAGAGGAAAAAAAAAGGGGGTTAGGGGGAAAAGAGAGGGTAACGTGGGAGAGGATAACGTGGGAGAGGGTAACGTGGGAGAGGGTGACGTGGGAGAGGGTAACGTGGGAGAGAGTGACGTGGGAGAGGGTAACGTGGGAGAGAAGGAGATAAAATGAGAGTGATTAAAATAATCCGGATAAAGAGAAAGAAGGAGACAGAGGTCCTTTCAGGGCCTTGGTGGCAGGGATCTATAAATCCAATGTCAAGAATTCAGATGTGGGGGAAACCGGAGTACCAGGAGAAATGACTAGCTGTCTTATTTCTTCTAAAATAGGTAAATCTAGAGCAGATGGCGCTCGTGTAGCTTTGCGCAAAATGAGAAAACATAAAAACTATGGTTTATATTTAAGATAGTTTCTGTAATGACCAGAGTGTATAGGTCCATTTCTTTGATATGTCTTCAACTTCATGGTTCTTGGAAGCAAGAGCAGCTTGGATATTGACAAGTTGAACTGTGAACTCCGTGTAAGTAGTTGTCCCGTGACGTACAGTGTAAGTGATGAGTTCGGATACTATGTAATAGGATCTGTCCTTTTCACTGCTGAGGTGAATGTTTGGAAATAGACATAGTTTGATTGGGTTAGTTTATTTCCGCAAAAACTAGGTTTGTAGGTGTTAATTGTAGGTGTTAATTACAGTATGTTTTGTCTTCGTTATTTGTTACTCCTTGGGGTTTCTTTTCCTCCTGTATCCATACCAGTGGTGGTCAGTTTCGTTGATGGTGTATTCTGTTTGGTGTGTGCTCGAGATATTTGGGACTTGTTGCGGGTTTCCTTGAAGAGATCGAAACATCCGTTATTTGTGCTTGTTGATTAGTCTGTGGAGTTGGCAATAGGGGTTGTTTCTATGGTCGTGTTTATTTTAAAATCTTCCGTTTTTAGTGTTTGTTTCATAATATTATACATCAGTGAGCTTTTCAGAGACTTTGTGGTTGGTTGTGTAGTTTTGTCCACAGTTGCAGCGTAAGGAGTTATCATGTTCTTTACTTACAGTATGGTATGTGGTGACCTTCGCTAGAGTCGACACATCTCGATACAGCCATACATGCTGAAGAGAGTTGTTAGGGTTGTCATTGGTAACACTGTAGTGTTGTTACTGCTGGCGGTTTCGCGTTTTCAACTTGAAATTATTTGTACCGTTTGTTTCATCAGTGATTATTTTTTTAATTGGGTAAAGAAATATTATAAAGTTTAAACATTCTATAAAGGTAATTAAAATACAACACGAAAGTATAAAATAAATGAAGTGATAATAAAATAGACAGAAGATAGAATGACATAACGATATTATACAAGTATTTAGAATATACTTAACCGAAGTGAAGTTTTGTTATAAAATTCGGGTGTTTATTTAAAATTGAAAAACTTTCTTTAAATAAAATTTCAATACTGCGGTGGATTTGATACTTCGTTACCAGTTCTGCTTGACTCTATCATATGTTCACGTGTAATAGGCGTATAGTTTTGTCAATGCAAGTGGCACAACAGTCATCACACATGTATTATTATACGATCCTGGAACACATGGCGGTAGGTAAATAGGTCCTCAGATCTGAATATATTTTTACTTTGAATGGTGATTTAAATATTATATATAGCTACAAATTGTGAATAAAAAACTTTAATTATTTTTAAAATTCCAGGTTTCAGTATGAAAGTATTTTTACATAAAAAATGAATGATCGATCTCAATGCCTATTTATCTACGGTGTATGTTTTTTTTGGGAGGGTTCAAACTTGTAAGAAAGGAACGGTTGTGCTAGAGCTTGAATAAAACACATGTAAGTTGATTTCCATATAAAAAAGGAGGAAGTTAGAACATATGTTATATTCTCTATTGAAAAGGCTGAATTGTTGATTATTAAAGCTTGTATGTGTTTCATTTTGGTAGGGGAAAAGCTTATTTAAAATTCAGTGATGTCGAGAATACCCACTTGTAGAGAAATATATATGCAAAAACGGCTCGTTTGGGTTGAGAAAATATTTTACGTAGAAGAGCGAACAACGTCATCGTCAGGTTCATAAAGAAAGAAAGAGGTAACTGACCGGAAGCTGACCACATGTTTGGAAGGGGTTGTGTAACTGAGTGTCGGAATGTAGAGGGCGGTGTTACACAATCCCTTCCAAGCATGTGGTCAGCTTCCTCTTTCTTTCTTTGTGAACCTGACGATGACCGAAGAAGGTCGAAACGTTGTTCGCTCCTCTACGTAAAATATTTTCTCAACCTAAACGAGCCGTTTTTGCATATATATTTATTTAAGATTATCAAGTGAAAAATTTGTGAATAAATATTTAATGTTCAAACTAGAAAGTATTGGTTAATGTGATTAATTTTATAAATTTTTTGAGCAAAATAGCAAAGAATCTTTAAATTCATTGGAAGTGAGTGAATTTATAATACTAACGAATAATTTAGTCAATTTACAGTTATGGAAACCGTTGCTGGATAAAATAGGTCTTGCACGAATGTTATTTTTGTGAACTTTCGGTAACCTGTATATGAGATCTGGATGGAAGACCGGGAGATAAATGTTTTCTTCCACCTATGCTAGAGTTATTGTCATTTCTTTTGTGTGAGCCCGGCATGACCAAGCGTGTTAAAGCGTGCGACCCGTAATCTAAGGGTCGCGAGTTCGCATCCCCGTCGTGCCAAACATGCTCGCCCTTTTAGCCTTGGGGGCGTTATAATGTGAAGATCAATCCCACTATTCGTTGGTAAAAGAGTAGCTCAAGAGTTGGCGGTGGGTGGTGATGACTAGCTGCCTTCTCTCTAGTCTTACATTGTTAAATTAGGGACGGCTAGCGAAGATAACCCTCTAGTAGCTTTGTGCGAAATTCAAAAAACCAACAAACTCTTGTGTGTTTTTTTGTTCAGAGTTGTAGGAAAGAGAAGAATTGTTACCCTGTTTTTACATACGTGTCAATCGTCTACCGGTTTGATTTGGTAAGCTACGTGTCAAGCACGCGCTTGATTTCGCTCGCGCATGCGATAGCACTTGTTTGTTGAATTTCCACTTCCGTAGTCGTGATGTCGAGAGTAAATAGCTTCACAGCGGGTGTCTTCACTCTGCGTGAGTCCTTGTGTGATGTGATAATGTATTTACAGCGGGTGTCTAGTTGTCTTCACTCTGCGTGAGTCCTTGTGTGATGTGATAATGTTTGACGTTTCGTAGTAACGTGGGGAAAGAGCCAATGGAACAGTTACTGGTTTCTAAGGCACTGTTTTTTCGTTTGGCGGATTTCAGAATGAATGACCCGAATGAGCAACGACTTGCTGTGAAATTTTGTGTTAAACTTGGAAAATCTGCAACTGAAACTTTTGCTATGCTTAACACGGCTTACGGTGATGTTGCTATAAATCGTACGGCATGTTTCAAGTGGCATGAACGTTTTAAGGATGGTCGACAGTCCATTAAAGATGATGAGCGTCCTGGACGTCCTTCCACGTCAACTGACGACCTATATGTAGACAAAATCAACACCCTGGTGCGGGCAAATCGACGTCTCACTCTCAGGGAGCTTGTTGAAGAGTGTGGGATATCAGTTGTTGGATCTTGTTACGAGATTTTGACCGAAAAATTGAAGATGCACCGCGTTGCTGCGAAATTCAGCCCTCAGAACTCGTGAGTTTTTGGCCAAACACTCGATCACTGTTCTTCCCCATCCCCCCTACTCACCTGACCTTGCTCCTTGCGATTTTTTCTTGTTCCCCAAACTCAAAAGACCCTTGAAAGGAAGAAGATTTGAGATGATTCCCGAGATTAAGGCAAATGCGACGAAGGTGCTGGAGGACATTACAAAAGAAGCGTACCAGGACTGTTTCAACAAGTGGAAACACCGTTGGGATAAGTGTGTGCGTTGGGGAGGAGAGTACTTTGAAGGGCTCCCAGACCTGTAACTTCTAAATAAAGTACATTTTGTTTTATGACGTCAGTCCGCGTATTTTTTGGACAGCCCTCGTACAATGTAACACAAATAACACAATGCAATACACATTTTGTTTCTGGATAGTATGTGTTATTTCTTAATTGCTTATGTTGTAAAAGTACAGAAAATGACGATTATTCCCTTCAAACTTTGCTTTTGTGACCTGGATGATGAAATTTAGAAATTAACCTATTTTCTGTGTAAAAACGGGTAAATTTGCACATTTTCATTTACATAAGGTCTGAATAAAACAACATATGAATCAAGACTTACATGTATTTATACTAAAGCTATGCAAAATGTTTAGAAGTGAGTAGTTTTTCGATATTTGCGACTGTAATGTAAATCACTTTCGTGTATCAGCCCCCAAATGTAGTCTCCCATCATGTTTTCGTTATACACTCCCAGGTCACAAAAGCAAAGTTTGAAGAGAAAAATAGGTCTTTTCCATTTACTTTAGGCATAAACAATTGGGAAATAACACTTTCTGTCCAGGAACAAGAAAAAGTAAACATTCTGTTACATAGTGTTATAAACATTCAAATGAGTAAGTAATGAGACGTATCCAGTAGCAAATGGCTACGGAACACGATGAAATAGAATAGAACCGTATTTTTACAGTGATTGGTATCGGATGGTGGTTTGATGTTATTAAAAATAGATCAGTTTTGTAAAAAGCCCATAATAGCATTTGTCGACTGCAAAATACTTAGATATTTAGATAACAAATGTGTATTTTACATCAGGGATTTAAAATTTCCAAGACGCAGGTATCACTTGTACTTAACGCTATTGACAAATAAAAGAACATGGATTAACTTGAGAAACTATGATCATCTAAGAGGGACTTGAAACAAGTCGTACTCCAGCTGTAGTTAGTAAAGTGTTAACATCTTGTAACAGTGAAAATTCAGAAACACAAAGATCAGTGGATAAAAGCTCTTCAAATGACCCAGGCTGTTAAAAACAATTTAATCAAAGAATACATTTAGGAAATGACCCGAACCGTGTGTTGTATGTGTTGACGAAGAGAGGATTTTCAGTTGTTATCTATCGTCCAGTTGTTGAATACTTTACCCAATGTGTGAATGAGCGGTTTCGCGCTGTTACATACAAAGACATTACAGTACATCACTAAACATAGTTTCTTGGGATTTAAGTGCGACCGGATTGTCTCAACAGGGACAAAGTAACAATTTTTTGTTCCTCACCCACTAAACATTACGAAATTGTTTAGGTATAGCTTGGCAAAAGTAAAATTGCGCCTGTTTTAACGTAAATTGTTAAGATGTAAGATATTCAGACAGAACACGACCAGACGTGGTGGCTTTGACTGTAACGACATGTTGAGACTCTAAAATTGTCATAATACAATGTACTTAACTCTCCGTGTAATCCGGATGACTTTTAAATATCCAAGTCTTCTGAGACGATCTCTCTACTCCAGTTGTTTTACACTAAGTCTATGGACGTGTAACGCTAAAAATCGGGTGTACGCAGCACAGATAGTCAACTATGTAGCCCTACACTTAACGACAAACATACGAAACCCTTTATATAAAAACACGTACAGTACAAAAGTAAAATAAATTTGAGAAGAAAACATTATGTTTACAAGATTTATTTTAATTTTGTCCAATGACAGGGAAACTTAAATATTTACAGGAATAATAATGACATTAGCTAAGATCGGTGAATAATATCATATAAGATATATGTATATGCAATACACGAAATAACAAAAGAGGAATATAAACCGAAATAAAACAATCAAGACACTAATAATTTATCCTTATATGGAAGTAATTCACTTTTGTTTGCTCTACTTTGTGCCTCCCTTTCCATTATCACAGCTATATGTCTGCGGACTTACATGCTAGCAAAAAAGCTTTGATACCCTTGGTAGGCAGAGCTCAGATAGTCTGATGTGTAGCCTTGCGCTTAACTGCTAACAAACAAATTACACCTAGTAGTTTGGATGAAATATAACTATATCAATGAAAGCACAAAGTAAAGCACCACGTATGAAAAAGTGTTATTTTGTCGACCATAAGGAAATAACCTAATTCTTATATAAAATTTCTCAGGTAAATATCTTTGTTAAGATTATATACCCTAACACGTGGATCTCTGACCACTATATTTGAATGAGTAAAAATGTCTAGAGAAAGATCGTGACTTTTACATAAATTTCCCAGGGGTAAATAGAAGCAGCAAAGCAGGTTTGCGATGATTTTATTGTCTTGAAATGTTTGCATCTTCTACAGTAATTCCTGTCTGAATCCAAAAATGATATTAATATCCTCTACCACGTGCATATTTTACACAAAACGTCGTGTGCAACTTTTACATAAGTGAATCTTTTTCAATGAAATCGTGTCACGTTTTGTTATGCTTAAAGTGTTGACAACGAACAGCTGTAGCTTTTTCTAGACTAACAGCAACGTGACTCTTATCGATCGTTCTGAAACCCACGAGAAATACGCCGCTGGTATATAAACTGTTGACTGGTCACAGGACGTGTTTTGGTATTTATGTGTGCGTACACTATTATTTTATTATTTCCAATATACTTTATTTGTTGCTATGACAAAAATAGGTTAAGTGAACGACCAAAGATATCGTGTTACATTTGTGGTAAATTCGTCGTGAAGAAACAAAGACAAAACACTACAAAATTCGTTACAAAACGTATTATACGCATTTTGGAATAAAACTTGGGGACCAAAACAATCACGGGCTCCTCACAAAGTTTGCACCATTTCTGACAAAGAGTTGGGACAATGGATTAAAGGTAAGAAAACGTCTTTGTCTTTTCGAAATCCAGTAATCTGGCTTGAACTTAGATACCACGAAGATGACTACTATTTCTGCTCATGTAATGTGCAAGGCTACAATACTCGAAATAAGAAAGGAATGTTTTTATCTGAACCTTCAATCTGCTATAAGACCTGTTGGTCATGGACCTGACAAACCTGTACCAATTTCACTGGTGCAGTTTCGTCTGATTCTGAATCTGATGTCAATAGAAATGATGATAGGGATTGTTTTTCAAGCTTAAACGTCTGGTGAACCATAATCTTTCACACAAGGTGAACTTAATAATTTGGTGAGAGATTTGGACCTTCCAAACGACTCTTCAGAGATTTTGGGATCCAGACTTCGGGCTAAAACGTACTTACTCTATGATCATCATTTTACTGGTACAGAAACTAATAGTACGATACTTTTTTTACGAGAAGGTTCATTGGTTTATTCATTGTAACGTTCATTGTAACGATATTATTGAATTAATATTGATGTTGAGAGTTGCTGTTTATGAACCAAGTGAGTGATAATTGTTCATTGGTTCGTTGAAAATAAGTCTAAAAGAAATTCTTCTTCAGAATGGTAACATTTTTACATCTGCCCTCATTGCTTATTCTGTTCACTTGGAGGAAACTGACGAAACTATCGAACTTGTTTTTAATAAGGTCAAATGCAAAGAATACGCTTGGATACTTTATGGAGTCTTAACCGTCTTTCGTGTGCTGTTTGATCAAATTTTCACTTTACACAACTTTTCACTGTAAATAGAACAGGAGAATGGTAACCCAGTACTGGACAGCATCAATGGCCACACAGAGTCAGAGTGAAAAACAGTGAGCTTGAAAGTTTGGTTGACACAAGGAAAGTCCTGTTACCTCCACTTTACAGAAAACTGGGTTTTAGGAAGCAGTTTGTAAAAGTCTTATACAAAGATGGCGACTATTTGAAGTATCTGTGTGGAGAACTCCCAGCTCTTTCAAAAAGAATACTCATAGAAATTTACTTCGGATGAACACGTAGTTTTGAGACTAAAAACTTAGGTTTCATTTTTTAAAATCATGGTCAATTGAAATAGATGTTCGTCTGACATCAATGTTATTCTCTTTGCTTTAATTTGTTTGTATTTTTATTTACAAACATACTAATAAAATATTCATTGTGGTAAACAAAATAATAATTTGATCTAAGTAAGTACTTTTTCACCATTTTTGTAAAAAAATCTTTCTGAAATAGAAAAAAATTAATATGATTTACTAAATATATATTGCTGAATTATGGAAAATACAAAACTAAAACAACTTTTATAAGGCTTAAATTCGCAGGCTTGTATAATTGGACTACATTATCAGATTACTACTACGAATGTGGCCCGGCATGGCCAGGTGGGCGAAGGCGTTCGACTCGTAATCTGAGGGTCGCTGATTCGAATCCCCGTCGCACCAAACATACTCGCCCTTTCAGCCGTGGGAGCGTTGTAATGTGACGGGCGATCGCACTATTCGTTGGTAAAAGAGTAGCCCAAAAGTTGGTGGGGAGTGGTGATGACTAGCTGCTTTCCCTCTAGTCTTACACTGCTAAATGAGGGACAGCTAGCGCGGATAGCCCTCGTGTAGCTTTGCGCGAAATTCCAGAACAAACAAACAAGCAAACTTCTACCGATTCTTTTTATTACTGATAGGGAGAACGAAATATAGAAAATAAATTAGGCTATAATTTTATAGTTACTGAGAGAAGTTAAAAATATAGAAATAGTTCTTAAAACAGTTTATAATAAAAAATAATTTAGTTTTTTCTCATATAGTTAAATACCGATTTATCTTCGTAAATTTTGCTTAGACTTACTAGAACTAATTGGATATTTTATTTTACAATACAAAAATTAAATGTAAGCGTTTTTCTATATATTTCGTCTCATTCATATATGTATCTATATAAACATTCTCCAAATGCATGAAGAAGGTTCATGTCACTCACAAAGAATGAAATCACTGACAGCACTAAATGAATAAATAAAAGTAAGTTCCTTTCTAAGACACTTCTTCTAGAGGGTAAGTGGTTAGACTACTGAATTAGAATGCAAGAATCCTGTGTTCCACTCCCTCTGGTGGAGATAGTGCATATAACTCATAATGTAGTTTACGTTGAAAATCAACTTGTAAGACTCATGCGTTAGACAATTTTCTTTGCTTATAGTTAACCATAAAGCTACGTAAAGGGGTGTCTGTGCTCTTCCCACCACAGGTTCGAACCCCGGTTTTTACTTTTGTAAGTCCAAAGAAATACCACTGTGCTACTGTGTGGCGCATTACATATAGAAACTTCAACTTCAAAATTTTATTTGTTTTAACAATGTAACTCCATGCATAAGGAAATATACTAAGATTAGATTATGCTGGAGTGTGCCCTATATCAGAAGCATAATTTTAATTCTACTGAATAATGGATAAACAAAAGTATACTGTGATACATAGCGATACTGTGCGTGGTCTGTATCTCTTGAGCAGTGTATATTAATAAACATTGTTATAAAGCGATATAAAAGTGCAGTATTACGATGTAAGTATCTGAAAGAAGTGACAAAAATACATTACCCTGGTATAAGTACTTAAACCTTTTAGCTTTTTGCACATAAGTAACGTCAGCACTTAAAATACATCTCGTAAACAGAGCACTCTGATATGTTTACAGAATTTCTACATGCACCACTTGAATAATAATAACTATTTTCTAATCGTTGTATATAGACTAATTTATAGATTCAAACAGATAAAGAACTTTCGTTGTTTTTGTTAATTAAATGCAAGATAATTTGGTAGCGATACAATATAGATATTTTTTTTCGCCTCCCAGTGGTTCAGCGGTATGTCTGCAGACTTGCATCGTTAAAAACCGGGTTTCGATACCTGTAGTGGACAGAGCACAGATAGCCCATTGTGTAGCTTTGTGCTTAATTCAAAACAACAACAACAAAAATATTTTGTCAAATATCGAAGGTCTATTAGTTTAAAACATACATCTTAATAAATACAAATAAATTTTTAATGCGTTATTATACCTGAGGCTTTCGTAACATTAATAGATAGTTTTAACAAAATAAGTTTTTACTTAATTCGAACTAGTTTTCATGATACTTAAAACAATAGTTCACGTAATTTTCTGCCACATTTCTATTGAACAAGACTTTCAGAATCTCGTATAACTTTGTTCTTCCTGAGTTTGGCTCACGATATTCATTATATAATACAACGAATACCTTTACCTTCCAGCAGCATTACTTTACAATATTACCTACAATGAAATTGAAAACTTTATTATTTTATAAATATATAAGTGATATAATGAAGGTAAAATGTGAAACTATAAAACCCCAAACTTGTTATGTACGACGCAATAAAATGAAACAGTCTATATTCAGACTCGATATCAACTTTCAAGAGTAAAGTACAATCGATAATGTGTGGTAATAAAGTATTTCAGTTGTGTTCAATTGTTAACTGATATGTAGTGTTAAGTCGTGCAACGTTTTCAACAATGAACCTCATAATAAACGGTTGTTGTTCGTATAATCGACAGATTAGTTTTATTTGAGAAGTTTGTATCATTCAATGATACGTTATTTTCCATTTAGCTCTAAGTTAACTTGAATAAGTTAACGTAGTTAATAATGGCATTGTACTTGGTTTTTATTCCAATTTCCCAAACATAAACTGCATTATTAAAGGGACAATGAAATGTTTGTTGAAGGATTTGTGCACTAAGATATAAGGCTATCAACATGTAACCTATTATTATTTTGAGCTAAAAAAACTAAATAAGAACACCTATACAAACAGCACCTAGTGACAGTTGGATTGTTGTTGTGGTAGAATATATGCATACTTCTATTGGGCTAGCTTCTCTCCACTTGAGCTGCACGTGTCTGGGGTGTCACACGGCTAGAGCATCGTGTAAGTTCGTAGTTTATAACCAACAACAACACTCTAGTAAATAGTCAAAAATAAAACTATAGATGTAAAGTAATTATAACGTATCCAAAAATACTACGTTTTATAAATGTATTTTGTAACAACTTAACAAAATTAGCTCTTCTTACATCAACTAAATTTGAAATGAACTTAACTGCATAATAACAGTTAAACTGTATTTACTCGATTCTATTATAAAAACAACGCTAAAATCGGGGGTTCGATTCTACACGGTGAGCTCAACGGATAGCTCGATGTAGATTTGCTATAAGAAAATACAATTATATTATAAATACAAATATTTGAAAAATAGTATAAAAATATAGTTTTGTAATTGTTTTTTGCTTTATAAAAATACACAGAGAAATTCTTTAATTTATACAAAACAGTGATATGTAACAAATTTCACTGATATTTCAAATGAAGCAACTATTACGGACCCGGTAAGACCTGGTTGGTTAAGACGTTCGACTCGAAATTCGAGGGTCGCGAGCTCCAAACTCCGTCACACCAAACATACTCGCACTTTCAGCCGTAGAGCATTATAAAGTGACGGTCAATCGCACAATTCGTTGGTAAAAGAGTAGCCCAAGAGTTGGCGGTGGGTGGTAATGACTAGCTGCCATCACACTATTTGTGTACTGCTAAATTAGGGACAGCTAGCACAGATAGCCCTCGTATAGCTTTGCGAGAAATTCAGAAACAAAGAAACTAGTATTACGTGTTAAGAACTTGTTTCTGATTTTATCTAATGCTACATTATGCAAATTTGGTATCGCTAAATACAGCGAAAATTTTATTTTTATTATTTTTTGAACCGGAGCGAAAACGAATATACTTTTCAAAGTTGACTTTGAGAAAAATGCACTTTATATCTTCCTGGAATATTTAAAAGAAACGTTTGTACCTAATCGTAGGATGTTTTCAATAATTGTTAACAGTTCCTTTTGTTTATGTTTCAATGAACCTCGGTGAGTTTTGCTGTCATTGTTATAAGTTTCTTTTGCTTATGTTTCAATAACCTCGGTGAGTTTTCCTGTCGTTGTTATCAGTTTCTTTTGCTTATGTTTCTATAATCCTCGGTGAGTTTTGCTGTCGTTGTTAGTTTCTTTTGCTTATGTTTCAATGAACCTCGGTGAGTTTTGCTGTCGTTGTTATCAGTTTCTTTTGCTTATGTTTCAATGAACCTCGGTGAGTTTTGCTGTCGTTGTTATCAGTTTCTTTTGCTTATGTTTCAATAATCCTCGGTGAGTTTTGCTGTCGTTGTTATCTGTTTCTTTTGCTTATGTTTCAATGAACCTCGGTGAGTTTGGCTGTCGTTGTTATTAGTTTCTTTTGCTTATGTTTCAATGAACCTCGGTGAGTTTTGCTGTCGTTGTTATCAGTTTCTTTTGCTTATGTTTCAATGAACCTCGGTGAGTTTTGCTGTCGTTGTTATCAGTTTCTTTTGCTTATGTTTCAATAAACCTCGGTGAGTTTGGCTGTCGTTGTTATCAGTTTCTTTTGCTTATGTTTCAATGATTCTCGGTGAGTTTGGCTGTCGTTGTTATCAGTTTCTTTTGCTTATGTTTCAATGAACCTCGGTGAGTTTTCCTGTCGTTGTTATCAGTTTCTTTTGCTTATGTTTCAATGAACCTCGGTGAGTTTTGCTGTCGTTGTTATCAGTTTCTTTTGCTTATGTTTCAATGAACCTCGGTGAGTTTTGCTGTCGTTGTTATCAATTTCTTTTGCTTATGTTTCAATGAACCTCGGTGAGTTTTGATGTCGTTGTTATCAGTTTCTTTTGCTTATGTTTCAATGAACCTCGGTGAGTTTTGCTGTCGTTGTTATCAGTTTCTTTTGCTTATGTTTCAATAAACCTCGGTGAGTTTTCCTGTCGTTGTTATCAGTTTCTTTTGCTTATGTTTCAATGAACCTCGGTGAGTTTGGCTGTCGTTGTTATCAGTTTCTTTTGCTTATGTTTCAGTGAACCTCGGTGAGTTTTGCTGTCGTTGTTATCAGTTTCTTTTGCTTATGTTTCAATAAACCTCGGTGAGTTTTGCTGTCGTTGTTATCAGTTTCTTTTGCTTATGTTTCAATAAACCTCGGTGAGTTTGGCTGTCGTTGTTATCAGTTTCTTTTGCTTATGTTTCAATGAACCTCGGTGAGTTTTGCTGTCGTTGTTATCAGTTTCTTTTGCTTATGTTTCAATGAACCTCGGTGAGTTTTGCTGTCGTTGTTATCAGTTTCCTTTTGCTTATGTTTCAATAAACCACGGTGAGTTTGGCTGTCGTTGTTATCAGTTTCTTTTGCTTATGTTTCAATGAACCTCGGTGAGTTTTGCTGTCGTTGTTATCAGTTTCTTTTGCTTATGTTTTAATGATCCTCGGTGAGTTTTGCTGTCGTTGTTATCAGTTTCTTTTGCTTATGTTTCAATGAACCTCGGTGAGTTTGGCTGTCGTTGTTATCAGTTTCTTTTGCTTATGTTTCAAAGAACCTCGGTGAGTTTGGCTGTCGTTGTTATCAGTTTTTTTTTGCTTATGTTTCAATGATCCTCGGTGAGTTTTGCTGTCGTTGTTATCAGTTTCTTTTGCTTATGTTTCAATAAACCTCGGTGAGTTTTGCTGTCGTTGTTATCAGTTTCTTTTGCTTATGTTTCAAGGAACCTCGGTGAGTTTGGCTGTCGTTGTTATCAGTTTCTTTTGCTTATGTTTCAATGAACCTCGGTGAGTTTTGCTGTCGTTGTTATCAGTTTATTTTGCTTATGTTTCAATAAACCTAAGTGAGCTTGGTTGTCGTTGTTATCAGCTCCTTTTGCTTATGTTTCAATAACCTTGGTGAGTTTTCCTGTCGTTGTTATCAGTTTTTTTTGCTTATGTTTCAATGAACCTCGGTGAGTTTTGCTGTCGTTGTTATCAGTTTCTTTTGCTTATGTTTCAATGAACCTCGGTGAGTTTTGCTGTCGTTGTTATCAGTTTCTTTTGCTTATGTTTCAATGAACCTCGGTGAGTTTGGCTGTCGTTGTTAACAGTTGATTTTGCTTATGTTTCAATGAACCTCGGTGAGTTTCGCTATCGTTGTTATCAGTTCCTTTTGCTTATGTTTCAATAAACCTCAGTTAGTTTGGCTCTCGTTGTTATCAGTTCCTTTTGCTTATGTTTCCATGAACCTCGGTGAGTTTTGCTTTTGTTGTTATCAGTTTCTTTTGCTTATGTTTCAATGAAAGTCGGTGAGTTTTGCTGTCGTTGTTATCAGTTTCTTTTGCTTATGTTTCAATAAACCTCGGTGAGTTTTGCTGTCGTTGTTATCAGTTTCTTTTGCTTATGTTTCAATGAACCTCGGTAAGTTTTGCTGTCGTTGTTATCAGTTTCTTTTGCTTATGTTTCAATGAACCTCGGTGAGTTTTGATGTCGTTGTTATCAGTTTCTTTTCCTTATGTTTCAATAACCTCTGTGAGTTTTGATGTCGTTGTTATCAGTTTCTTTTGCTTATGTTTCAATGAACCTCATAGAGTTTTGCTGTCGTTGTTATCAGTTTCTTTTGCTTATGTTTCAATGAACCTCTGTGAGTTTTGCTGTCGTTGTTATCAGTTTCTTTTGCTTATGTTTCAATGAACCTCGGTGAGTTTTGCTGTCGTTGTTATCAGTTTCTTTTGCTTATGTTTCAATGAACCTCGGTGAGTTTGGCTGTCGTTGTTATCAGTTTCTTTTGCTTATGTTTCAATGAACCTCGGTGAGTTTGGCTGTCGTTGTTATCAGTTTCTTTTGCTTATGTTTTAATGAACCTCTGTGAGTTTTGCTGTCGTTGTTATCAGTTTCTTTTGCTTATGTTTCAATGAACCTCGGTGAGTTTTGCTGTCGTTGTTATCAGTTTCTTTTGCTTATGTTTCAATGAACCTCGGTGAGTTTTGCTGTCGTTGTTATCAGTTTCTTTTGCTTATGTTTCAATGAACCTCGGTGAGTTTTGCTGTCGTTGTTATCAGTTTCTTTTGCTTATGTTTCAATGAACCTCGGTGAGTTTTGCTGTCGTTGTTATCAGTTTCTTTTGCTTATGTTTCAATGAACCTCGGTGAGTTTTGCTGTCGTTGTTATCAGTTTCTTTTGCTTATGTTTCAATTAACCTCGGTGAGTTTTGCTGTCGTTGTTATCAGTTTCTTTTGCTTATGTTTCAATGAACCTCGGTGAGTTTTGCTGTCGTTGTTATCAGTTTCTTTTGCTTATGTTTCAATGAACCTCGGTGAGTTTTGCTGTCGTTGTTATCAGTTTCTTTTGCTTATGTTTCAATGAACCTCGGTGAGTTTTGCTGTCGTTGTTATCAGTTTCTTTTGCTTATGTTTCAATGAACCTCGGTGAGTTTGGCTGTCGTTGTTATCAGTTGATTTTGCTTATGTTTCAATGAACCTCGGTGAGTTTGGCTGTCGTTGTTATCAGTTTCTTTTGCTTATGTTTCAATGAACCTCGGTGAGTTTTGCTGTCGTTGTTATCAGTTTCTTTTGCTTATGTTTCAATGAACCTCGGTGAGTTTTGCTGTTGTTGTTATCAGTTTTTTTTGCTTATGTTTCAATGAACCTCGGTGAGTTTTGCTGTCGTTGTTATCAGTTTCTTTTGCTTATGTTTCAATGAACCTCGGTGAGTTTTGCTGTCGTTGTTATCAGTTTCTTTTGCTTATGTTTCAATGAACCTCGGTTAATTTGGCTGTCGTTGTTATCAGTTCCTTTTGCTTATGTTTCAATGAACCTCGGTGAGTTTTGCTGTCGTTGTTATCAGTTTCTTTTGCTTATGTTTCAATGAACCTCGGTGAGTTTTGCTGTCGTTGTTATCAGTTTCTTTTGCTTATGTTTCAATGAACCTCGGTGAGTTTTGCTGTCGTTGTTATCAGTTTCTTTTGCTTATGTTTCAATGAACCTCGGTGAGTTTTGCTGTCGTTGTTATCAGTTCCTTTTGCTTATGTTTCAATGAACCTCGGTGAGTTTTGCTGTCGTTGTTATCAGTTTCTTTTGCTTATGTTTCAATGAACCTCGGTGAGTTTTGCTGTCGTTGTTATCAGTTTCTTTTGCTTATGTTTCAATGAACCTCGGTGAGTTTTGCTGTCGTTGTTATCAGTTTCTTTTGCTTATGTTTCAATGAACCTCGGTGAGTTTGGCTGTCGTTGTTATCAGTTTCTTTTGCTTATGTTTCAATGAACCTCGGTGAGTTTTGCTGTCGTTGTTATCAGTTTCTTTTGCTTATGTTTTAATGAACCTCGGTGAGTTTTGCTGTCGTTGTTATCAGTTTCTTTTGCTTATGTTTTAATGAACCTCGGTGAGTTTTGCTGTCGTTGTTATCAGTTTCTTTTGCTTATGTTTCAATGAACCTCGGTGAGTTTTGCTGTCGTTGTTATCAGTTTCTTTTGCTTATGTTTCAATGAACCTCGGTGAGTTTTGCTGTCGTTGTTATCAGTTTCTTTTGCTTATGTTTCAATGAACCTCGGTGAGTTTTGCTGTCGTTGTTATCAGTTTCTTTTGCTTATGTTTCAATGAACCTCGGTGAGTTTGCTGTCGTTGTTATCAGTTTCTTTTGCTTATGTTTCAATGAACCTCGGTGAGTTTTGCTGTCGTTGTTATCAGTTTCTTTTGCTTATGTTTCAATGAACCTCGGTGAATTTGGCTGTCGTTGTTATCAGTTTCTTTTGCTTATGTTTCAATGAACCTCGGTGAGTTTTGATGTCGTTGTTATCAGTTTCTTTTGCTTATGTTTCAATGAACCTCGGTGAGTTTTGCTGTCGTTGTTATCAGTTTCTTTTGCTTATGTTTCAATGAACCTCGGTGAGTTTGGCTGTCGTTGTTATCAGTTTCTTTTGCTTATGTTTCAATGAACCTCGGTGAGTTTTGCTGTCGTTGTTATCAGTTTCTTTTGCTTATGTTTCAATGAACCTCGGTGAGTTTTGCTGTCGTTGTTATCAGTTTCTTTTGCTTATGTTTCAATGAACCTCGGTGAGTTTTGCTGTTGTTGTTATCAGTTTCTTTTGCTTATGTTTCAATGAACCTCGGTGAGTTTTGGCTGTCGTTGTTATCAGTTTCTTTTGCTTATGTTTCAATGAACCTCGGTGAGTTTGGCTGTCGTTGTTATCAGTTCCTTTTGCTTATGTTTCAATGAACCTCGGTGAGTTTTGCTGTCGTTGTTATCAGTTTCTTTTGCTTATGTTTCAATGAACCTCGGTGAGTTTTGCTGTCGTTGTTATCAGTTTCTTTTGCTTATGTTTCAATGAACCTCGGTGAGTTTTGCTGTCGTTGTTATCAGTTTTTTTGCTCATGTTTTAATGAACCTCAAGACGTTCTGCTGTCGTTGTTATTAGTTTCTTTTGCTTATGTTTCAATGAACCTCGGTGAGTTTTGCTGTCGTTGTTATCAGTTTCTTTTGCTTATGTTTCAATGAACCTCGGTGAGTTTTGCTGTCGTTGTTATCAGTTTCTTTTGCTTATGTTTCAATGAACCTCGGTGAGTTTTGCTGTCGTTGTTATCAGTTTCTTTTGCTTATGTTTCAATGAACCTCGGTGAGTTTTGCTGTCGTTGTTATCAGTTTCTTTTGCTTATGTTTCAATGAACCTCGGTGAGTTTTGCTGTCGTTGTTATCAGTTTCTTTTGCTTATGTTTCAATGAACCTCGGTGAGTTTTGCTGTCGTTGTTATCAGTTTCTTTTGCTTATGTTTCAATGAACCTCGGTGAGTTTTGCTGTCGTTGTTATCAGTTTCTTTTGCTTATGTTTCAATGAACCTCGGTGAGTTTTGCTGTCGTTGTTATCAGTTTCTTTTGCTTATGTTTCAATGAACCTCGGTGAGTTTTGCTGTCGTTGTTATCAGTTTCTTTTGCTTATGTTTCAATGAACCTCGGTGAGTTTTGCTGTCGTTGTTATCAGTTTCTTTTGCTTATGTTTCAATGAACCTCGGTGAGTTTTGCTGTCGTTGTTATCAGTTTCTTTTGCTTATGTTTCAATGAACCTCGGTGAGTTTTGCTGTCGTTGTTATCAGTTTCTTTTGCTTATGTTTCAATGAACCTCGGTGAGTTTTGCTGTCGTTGTTATCAGTTTCTTTTGCTTATGTTTCAATGAACCTCGGTGAGTTTTGCTGTCGTTGTTATCAGTTTCTTTTGCTTATGTTTCAATGAACCTCGGTGAGTTTTGCTGTCGTTGTTATCAGTTTCTTTTGCTTATGTTTCAATGAACCTCGGTGAGTTTTGCTGTCGTTGTTATCAGTTTCTTTTGCTTATGTTTCAATGAACCTCGGTGAGTTTTGCTGTCGTTGTTATCAGTTTCTTTTGCTTATGTTTCAATGAACCTCGGTGAGTTTTGCTGTCGTTGTTATCAGTTTCTTTTGCTTATGTTTCAATGAACCTCGGTGAGTTTTGCTGTCGTTGTTATCAGTTTCTTTTGCTTATGTTTCAATGAACCTCGGTGAGTTTTGCTGTCGTTGTTATCAGTTTCTTTTGCTTATGTTTCAATGAACCTCGGTGAGTTTTGCTGTCGTTGTTATCAGTTTCTTTTGCTTATGTTTCAATGAACCTCGGTGAGTTTTGCTGTCGTTGTTATCAGTTTCTTTTGCTTATGTTTCAATGAACCTCGGTGAGTTTTGCTGTCGTTGTTATCAGTTTCTTTTGCTTATGTTTCAATGAACCTCGGTGAGTTTTGCTGTCGTTGTTATCAGTTTCTTTTGCTTATGTTTCAATGAACCTCGGTGAGTTTTGCTGTCGTTGTTATCAGTTTCTTTTGCTTATGTTTCAATGAACCTCGGTGAGTTTTGCTGTCGTTGTTATCAGTTTCTTTTGCTTATGTTTCAATGAACCTCGGTGAGTTTTGCTGTCGTTGTTATCAGTTTCTTTTGCTTATGTTTCAATGAACCTCGGTGAGTTTTGCTGTCGTTGTTATCAGTTTCTTTTGCTTATGTTTCAATGAACCTCGGTGAGTTTTGCTGTCGTTGTTATCAGTTTCTTTTGCTTATGTTTCAATGAACCTCGGTGAGTTTGCTGTCGTTGTTATCAGTTTCTTTTGCTTATGTTTCAATGAACCTCGGTGAGTTTTGCTGTCGTTGTTATCAGTTTCTTTTGCTTATGTTTCAATGAACCTCGGTGAGTTTTGCTGTCGTTGTTATCAGTTTCTTTTGCTTATGTTTCAATGAACCTCGGTGAGTTTGGCTGTCGTTGTTATCAGTTTCTTTTGCTTATGTTTCAATGAACCTCGGTGAGTTTTGCTGTCGTTGTTATCAGTTTCTTTTGCTTATGTTTCAATGAACCTCGGTGAGTTTTGCTGTCGTTGTTATCAGTTTCTTTTGCTTATGTTTCAATGAACCTCGGTGAGTTTTGCTGTCGTTGTTATCAGTTTCTTTTGCTTATGTTTCAATGAACCTCGGTGAGTTTTGCTGTCGTTGTTATCAGTTTCTTTTGCTTATGTTTCAATGAACCTCGGTGAGTTTTGCTGTCGTTGTTATCAGTTTCTTTTGCTTATGTTTCAATGAACCTCGGTGAGTTTTGCTGTCGTTGTTATCAGTTTCTTTTGCTTATGTTTCAATGAACCTCGGTGAGTTTTGCTGTCGTTGTTATCAGTTTCTTTTGCTTATGTTTCAATGAACCTCGGTGAGTTTTGCTGTCGTTGTTATCAGTTTCTTTTGCTTATGTTTCAATGAACCTCGGTGAGTTTTGCTGTCGTTGTTATCAGTTTCTTTTGCTTATGTTTCAATGAACCTCGGTGAGTTTTGCTGTCGTTGTTATCAGTTTCTTTTGCTTATGTTTCAATGAACCTCGGTGAGTTTTGCTGTCGTTGTTATCAGTTTCTTTTGCTTATGTTTCAATAAACCTCGGTGAATTTGGCTGTCGTTGTTATCAGTTTCTTTTGCTTATGTTTCAATGAACCTCGGTGAGTTTTGCTGTCGTTGTTATCAGTTTCTTTTGCTTATGTTTCAATGAACCTCGGTGAGTTTTGCTGTCGTTGTTATCAGTTTCTTTTGCTTATGTTTCAATGAACCTCGGTGAGTTTTGCTGTCGTTGTTATCAGTTTCTTTTGCTTATGTTTCAATGAACCTCGGTGAGTTTTGCTGTCGTTGTTATCAGTTTCTTTTGCTTATGTTTCAATGAACCTCGGTGAGTTTTGCTGTCGTTGTTATCAGTTTCTTTTGCTTATGTTTCAATGAACCTCGGTGAGTTTGGCTGTCGTTGTTATCAGTTTCTTTTGCTTATGTTTCAATGAACCTCGGTGAGTTTTGCTGTCGTTGTTATCAGTTTCTTTTGCTTATGTTTCAATGAACCTCGGTGAGTTTTGCTGTCGTTGTTATCAGTTTCTTTTGCTTATGTTTCAATGAACCTCGGTGAGTTATGCTGTCGTTGTTATCAGTTTTCTTTTGCTTATGTTTTAATGAACCTCGGTGAGTTTTGCTGTCGTTGTTATCAGTTTCTTTTGCTTATGTTTCAATGAACCTCGGTGAGTTTTGCTGTCGTTGTTATCAGTTTCTTTTGCTTATGTTTCAATGAACCTCGGTTGAGTTTTGCTGTCGTTGTTATCAGTTTCTTTTGCTTATGTTTCAATGAACCTCGGTGAGTTTTGCTGTCGTTGTTATCAGTTTCTTTTGCTTATGTTTCAATGAACCTCGGTGAGTTTTGCTGTCGTTGTTATCAGTTTCTTTTGCTTATGTTTCAATGAACCTCGGTGAGTTTTGCTGTCGTTGTTATCAGTTTCTTTTGCTTATGTTTCAATGAACCTCGGTGAGTTTTGCTGTCGTTGTTATCAGTTTCTTTTGCTTATGTTTCAATGAACCTCGGTGAGTTTTGCTGTCGTTGTTATCAGTTTCTTTTGCTTATGTTTCAATGAACCTCGGTGAGTTTTGCTGTCGTTGTTATCAGTTTCTTTTGCTTATGTTTCAATGAACCTCGGTGAGTTTTGCTGTCGTTGTTATCAGTTTCTTTTGCTTATGTTTCAATGAACCTCGGTGAGTTTTGCTGTCGTTGTTATCAGTTTCTTTTGCTTATGTTTCAATGAACCTCGGTGAGTTTGGCTGTCGTTGTTATCAGTTTCTTTTGCTTATGTTTCAATGAACCTCGGTGAGTTTTGCTGTCGTTGTTATCAGTTTCTTTTGCTTATGTTTCAATGAACCTCGGTGAGTTTTGCTGTCGTTGTTATCAGTTTCTTTTGCTTATGTTTCAATGAACCTCGGTGAGTTTTGCTGTCGTTGTTATCAGTTTCTTTTGCTTATGTTTCAATGAACCTCGGTGAGTTTTGCTGTCGTTGTTATCAGTTTCTTTTGCTTATGTTTCAATGAACCTCGGTGAGTTTTGCTGTCGTTGTTATCAGTTTCTTTTGCTTATGTTTCAATGAACCTCGGAGAGTTTTGCTGTCGTTGTTATCAGTTTCTTTTGCTTATGTTTCAATGAACCTCGGTGAGTTTTGCTGTCGTTGTTATCAGTTTCTTTTGCTTATGTTTCAATGAACCTCGGTGAGTTTTGCTGTCGTTGTTATCAGTTTCTTTTGCTTATGTTTCAATGAACCTCGGTGAGTTTTGCTGTCGTTGTTATCAGTTTCTTTTGCTTTTATGTTTCAATGAACCTCGGTGAGTTTTGCTGTCGTTGTTATCAGTTTCTTTTGCTTATGTTTCAATGAACCTCGGTGAGTTTTGCTGTCGTTGTTATCAGTTTCTTTTGCTTATGTTTCAATGAACCTCGGTGAGTTTGGCTGTCGTTGTTATCAGTTTCTTTTGCTTATGTTTCAATGAACCTCGGTGAGTTTTGCTGTCGTTGTTATCAGTTTCTTTTGCTTATGTTTCAATGAACCTCGGTGAGTTTTGCTGTCGTTGTTATCAGTTTCTTTTGCTTATGTTTCAATGAACCTCGGTGAGTTTTGCTGTCGTTGTTATCAGTTTCTTTTGCTTATGTTTCAATGAACCTCGGTGAGTTTTGCTGTCGTTGTTATCAGTTTCTTTTTGCTTATGTTTCAATGAACCTCGGTGAGTTTTGCTGTCGTTGTTATCAGTTTCTTTTGCTTATGTTTCAATGAACCTCGGTGAGTTTGGCTGTCGTTGTTATCAGTTTCTTTTGCTTATGTTTCAATGAACCTCGGTGAGTTTTGCAGTCGTTGTTTTCAGTTTCTTTTGCTCATGTTTCAATGAACGTCGGTGGGTTTTGCCCTCGTTGTTATCAGTTTCTTTTGCTTATGTTTCAATGAACCTCGGTGCGTTTAGCTGTCGTTGTTATCAGTTTCTTTTGCTTATGTTTCAATGAACCTCGGTGAGTTTTGCTGTCGTTGTTATCAGTTTCTTTTGCTTATGTTTCAATAAACCTCGGTGAGTTTTGCTGTCGTTGTTATCAGTTTCTTTTGCTTATGTTTCAATGAACCTCGGTGAGTTTTGCTGTCGTTGTTATCAGTTTCTTTTGCTTATGTTTCAATGAACCTCGGTGAGTTTTGCTGTCGTTGTTATCAGTTTCTTTTGCTTATGTTTCAATGAACCTCGGTGAGTTTTGCTGTCGTTGTTATCAGTTTCTTTTGCTTATGTTTCAATGAACCTCGGTGTGTTTTGCTGTCGTTGTTATCAGTTTCTTTTGCTTATGTTTCAATGAACCTCGGTGAGTTTTGCTGTCGTTGTTATCAGTTTCTTTTGCTTATGTTTCAATGAACCTCGGTGAGTTTTGCTGTCGTTGTTATCAGTTTCTTTTGCTTATGTTTCAATGAACCTCGGTGAGTTTTGCTGTCGTTGTTATCAGTTTCTTTTGCTTATGTTTCAATGAACCTCGGTGAGTTTTGCTGTCGTTGTTATCAGTTTCTTTTGCTTATGTTTCAATGAACCTCGGTGAGTTTTGCTGTCGTTGTTATCAGTTTCTTTTGCTTATGTTTCAATGAACCTCGGTGAATTTTGCTGTCGTTGTTATCAGTTTCTTTTGCTTATGTTTCAATGAACCTCGGTGAGTTTTGCTGTCGTTGTTATCAGTTTCTTTTGCTTATGTTTCAATGAACCTCGGTGAGTTTTGCTGTCGTTGTTATCAGTTTCTTTTGCTTATGTTTCAATGAACCTCGGTGAAGTTTTGCTGTCGTTGTTATCAGTTTCTTTTGCTTATGTTTCAATGAACCTCGGTGAGTTTTGCTGTCGTTGTTATCAGTTTCTTTTGCTTATGTTTCAATGAACCTCGGTGAGTTTTGCTGTCGTTGTTATCAGTTTCTTTTGCTTATGTTTCAATGAACCTCGGTGAGTTTTGCTGTCGTTGTTATCAGTTTCTTTTGCTTATGTTTCAATGAACCTCGGTGAGTTTTGCTGTCGTTGTTATCAGTTTCTTTTGCTTATGTTTCAATGAACCTCGGTGAGTTTTGCTGTCGTTGTTATCAGTTTCTTTTGCTTATGTTTCAATGAACCTCGGTGAGTTTTGCTGTCGTTGTTATCAGTTTCTTTTGCTTATGTTTCAATGAACCTCAGTGAGTTTTGCTGTCGTTGTTATCAGTTTCTTTTGCTTATGTTTCAATGAACCTCGGTAAGTTTTGCTGTCGTTGTTATCAGTTTCTTTTGCTTATGTTTCAATGAACCTCAGTGAGTTTGGCTGTCGTTGTTATCAGTTTCTTTTGCTTATGTTTCAATGAACCTCGGTGAGTTTTGCTGTCGTTGTTATCAGTTTCTTTTGCTTATGTTTCAATGAACCTCGGTGAGTTTTGCTGTCGTTGTTATCAGTTTCTTTTGCTTATGTTTCAATGAACCTCGGTGAGTTTTGCTGTCGTTGTTATCAGTTTCTTTTGCTTATGTTTCAATGAACCTCGGTTAGTTTTGCTGTCGTTGTTATCAGTTTCTTTTGCTTATGTTTCAATGAACCTCGGTGAGTTTTGCTGTCGTTGTTATCAGTTTCTTTTGCTTATGTTTCAATGAACCTCGGTGAGTTTTGCTGTCGTTGTTATCAGTTTCTTTTGCTTATGTTTCAATGAACCTCGGTGAGTTTTGCTGTCGTTGTTATCAGTTTCTTTTGCTTATGTTTCAATGAACCTCGGTAAGTTTTGCTGTCGTTGTTATCAGTTTCTTTTGCTTATGTTTCAATGAACCTCGGTGAGTTTTGCTGTCGTTGTTATCAGTTTCTTTTGCTTATGTTTTAATGAACCTCGGTGAGTTTTGCTGTCGTTGTTATCAGTTTCTTTTGCTCATGTTTCAATGAACCTCGGTGAGTTTTGCTGTCGTTGTTATCAGTTTCTTTTGCTTATGTTTCAATGAACCTCGGTGAGTTTTGCTGTCGTTGTTATCAGTTTCTTTTGCTTATGTTTCAATGAACCTCGGTGAGTTTTGCTGTCGTTGTTATCAGTTTCTTTTGCTTATGTTTCAATGAACCTCGGTGAGTTTTGCTGTCGTTGTTATCAGTTTCTTTTGCTTATGTTTCAATGAACCTCGGTGAGTTTGCTGTCGTTGTTATCAGTTTCTTTTGCTTATGTTTCAATGAACCTCGGTGAGTTTTGCTGTCGTTGTTATCAGTTTCTTTTGCTTATGTTTCAATGAACCTCGGTGAGTTTTGCTGTCGTTGTTATCAGTTTCTTTTGCTTATGTTTCAATGAACCTCGGTGAGTTTTGCTGTCGTTGTTATCAGTTTCTTTTGCTTATGTTTCAATGAACCTCGGTGAGTTTTGCTGTCGTTGTTATCAGTTTCTTTTGCTTATGTTTCAATGAACCTCGGTGAGTTTTGCTGTCGTTGTTATCAGTTTCTTTTGCTTATGTTTCAATGAACCTCGGTGACTTTTGCTGTCGTTGTTATCAGTTTCTTTTGCTTATGTTTCAATGAACCTCGGTGAGTTTTGCTGTCGTTGTTATCAGTTTCTTTTGCTTATGTTTCAATGAACCTCGGTGAGTTTTGCTGTCGTTGTTATCAGTTTCTTTTGCTTATGTTTCAATGAACCTCGGTGAGTTTTGCTGTCGTTGTTATCAGTTTCTTTTGCTTATGTTTCAATGAACCTCGGTGAGTTTTGCTGTCGTTGTTATCAGTTTCTTTTGCTTATGTTTCAATGAACCTCGGTGAGTTTGGCTGTCGTTGTTATCAGTTTCTTTTGCTTATGTTTTATTGAATCTCGGTGAGTTTTCCTGTCGTTGTTATCAGTTTCTTTTGCTTATGTTTCAATAAACCTCGGTGAGTTTTGCTGTCGTTGTTATCAGTTTCTTTTGCTTATGTTTCAATGAACCTCGGTGAGTTTGGCTGTCGTTGTTATCAGTTTCTTTTGCTTATGTTTCAATGAACCTCGGTGAGTTTTGCTGTCGTTGTTATCAGTTTCTTTTGCTTATGTTTCAATGAACCTCGGTGAGTTTGGCTGTCGTTGTTATCAGTTTCTTTTGCTTATGTTTCAATGAACGTCGGTGACTTTTGATGTCGTTGTTATCAGTTTCTTTTCCTTATGTTTTAATAATCCTCGGTGAGTTTTCCTGTCGTTGTTATCAGTCACTTTTGCTTATGTTACAATGAACCTCGGTGAGTTTTGCTGTCGTTGTTATCAGTTTCTTTTGCTTATGTTTTAATGAACCTCGGTGAGTTTTGCTGTCGTTGTTATCAGTTTCTTTTGCTTATGTTTCAATGATCCTCGGTGAGTTTTGCTGTCGTTGTTATCAGTTTCTTTTGCTTATGTTTCAATGAACCTCGGTGAGTTTTCCTGTCGTTGTTATCAGTTTCTTTTGCTTATGTTTCAATGAACCTCGGTGAGTTTTGCTGTCGTTGTTATCAGTTTCTTTTGCTTATGTTTCAATGAACCTCGGTGAGTTTTGCTGTCGTTGTTATCAGTTTCTTTTGCTTATGTTTCAATGAACCTCGGTGAGTTTTGCTGTCGTTGTTATCAGTTTCTTTTGCTTATGTTTCAATGAACCTCGGTGAGTTTTGCTGTCGTTGTTATCAGTTTCTTTTGCTTATGTTTCAATGAACCTCGGTGAGTTTTGCTGTCGTTGTTATCAGTTTCTTTTGCTTATGTTTCAATGAACCTCGGTGAGTTTGGCTGTCGTTGTTATCAGTTTCTTTTGCTTATGTTTCAATGAACCTCGGTGAGTTTGGCTGTCGTTGTTATCAGTTTCTTTTGCTTATGTTTTATTGAATCTAGGTGAGTTTTCCTGTCGTTGTTATCAGTTTCTTTTGCTTATGTTTCAATGAACCTCGGTGAGTTTTGCTGTCGTTGTTATCAGTTTCTTTTGCTTATGTTTCAATGAACCTCGGTGAGTTTTGCTGTCGTTGTTATCAGTTTCTTTTGCTTATGTTTCAATGAACCTCGGTGAGTTTGGCTGTCGTTGTTATCAGTTCCTTTTGCTTATGTTTCAATAACCTCGGTGAGTTTTCCTGTCGTTGTTATCAGTTTCTTTTGCTTATGTTTCTATGATCCTCGGTGAGTTTTGCTGTCGTTGTTATCAGTTTCTTTTGCTTATGTTTCAATAAACCTCGGTGAGTTTTGCTGTCGTTGTTATCAGTTTCTTTTGCTTATGTTTCAATGAACCTCGGTGAGTTTGGCTGTCGTTGTTATCAGTTTCTTTTGCTTATGTTTCAATGAACCTCGGTGAGTTTTGCTGTCGTTGTTATCAGTTTCTTTTGCTTATGTTTCAATGATCCTCGGTGAGTTTTGCTGTCGTTGTTATCAGTTTCTTTTGCTTATGTTTCAATAAACCTCGGTGAGTTTTGCTGTCGTTGTTATCAGTTTCTTTTGCTTATGTTTCAATAAACCTCGGTGAGTTTGGCTGTCGTTGTTATCAGTTTCTTTTGCTTATGTTTCAATGAACCTCGGTGAGTTTTGCTGTCGTTGTTATCAGTTTTTTTTGCTTATGTTTCAATGATCCTCGGTGAGTTTTGCTGTCGTTGTTATCAGTTTCTTTTGCTTATGTTTCAATGAACCTCGGTGAGTTTTGCTGTCGTTGTTATCAGTTTCTTTTGCTTATGTTTCAATGAACCTCGGTGAGTTTTGCTGTCGTTGTTATCAGTTTCTTTTGCTTATGTTTCAATGAACCTCGGTGAGTTTTGCTGTCGTTGTTATCAGTTTCTTTTGCTTATGTTTCAATGAACCTCGGTGAGTTTTGCTGTCGTTGTTATCAGTTTATTTTGCTTATGTTTCAATGAACCTCGGTGAGTTTGGCTGTCGTTGTTATCAGTTTCTTTTGCTTATGTTTCAATGAACCTCGGTGAGTTTTGCTGTCGTTGTTATCAGTTTCTTTTGCTTATGTTTCAATGAACCTCGGTGAGTTTTGCTGTCGTTGTTATCAGTTTCTTTTGCTTATGTTTCAATGAACCTCGGTGAGTTTTGCTGTCGTTGTTATCAGTTTCTTTTGCTTATGTTTCAATGAACCTCGGTGAGTTTGGCTGTCGTTGTTATCAGTTTCTTTTGCTTATGTTTCAATGAACCTCGGTGAGTTTTGCTGTCGTTGTTATCAGTTTCTTTTGCTTATGTTTCAATGAACCTCGGTGAGTTTTGCTGTCGTTGTTATCAGTTTCTTTTGCTTATGTTTCAATGAACCTCGGTGAGTTTTGCTGTCGTTGTTATCAGTTTCTTTTGCTTATGTTTCAATGAACCTCGGTGAGTTTTGCTGTCGTTGTTATCAGTTTCTTTTGCTTATGTTTCAATGAACCTCGGTGAGTTTTGCTGTCGTTGTTATCAGTTTCTTTTGCTTATGTTTCAATGAACCTCGGTGAGTTTTGCTGTCGTTGTTATCAGTTTCTTTTGCTTATGTTTCAATGAACCTCGGTGAGTTTGGCTGTCGTTGTTATCAGTTTCTTTTGCTTATGTTTCAATGAACCTCGGTGAGTTTTGCTGTCGTTGTTATCAGTTTCTTTTGCTTATGTTTCAATGAACCTCGGTGAGTTTTGCTGTCGTTGTTATCAGTTTCTTTTGCTTATGTTTCAATGAACCTCGGTGAGTTTTGCTGTCGTTGTTATCAGTTTCTTTTGCTTATGTTTCAATGAACCTCGGTGAGTTTTGCTGTCGTTGTTATCAGTTTCTTTTGCTTATGTTTCAATGAACCTCGGTGAGTTTGGCTGTCGTTGTTATCAGTTTCTTTTGCTTATGTTTCAATGAACCTCGGTGAGTTTTGCTGTCGTTGTTATCAGTTTCTTTTGCTTATGTTTCAATGAACCTCGGTGAGTTTTGCTGTCGTTGTTATCAGTTTCTTTTGCTTATGTTTCAATGAACCTCGGTGAGTTTTGCTGTCGTTGTTATCAGTTTCTTTTGCTTATGTTTCAATGAACCTCGGTGAGTTTTGCTGTCGTTGTTATCAGTTTCTTTTGCTTATGTTTCAATGAACCTCGGTGAGTTTTGCTGTCGTTGTTATCAGTTTCTTTTGCTTATGTTTCAATGAACCTCGGTGAGTTTTGCTGTCGTTGTTATCAGTTTCTTTTGCTTATGTTTCAATGAACCTCGGTGAGTTTTGCTGTCGTTGTTATCAGTTTCTTTTGCTTATGTTTCAATGAACCTCGGTGAGTTTTGCTGTCGTTGTTATCAGTTTCTTTTGCTTATGTTTCAATGAACCTCGGTGAGTTTTGCTGTCGTTGTTATCAGTTTCTTTTGCTTATGTTTCAATGAACCTCGGTGAGTTTTGCTGTCGTTGTTATCAGTTTCTTTTGCTTATGTTTCAATGAACCTCGGTGAGTTTTGCTGTCGTTGTTATCAGTTTCTTTTGCTTATGTTTCAATGAACCTCGGTGAGTTTTGCTGTCGTTGTTATCAGTTTCTTTTGCTTATGTTTCAATGAACCTCGGTGAGTTTTGCTGTCGTTGTTATCAGTTTCTTTTGCTTATGTTTCAATGAACCTCGGTGAGTTTTGCTGTCGTTGTTATCAGTTTCTTTTGCTTATGTTTCAATGAACCTCGGTGAGTTTTGCTGTCGTTGTTATCAGTTTCTTTTGCTTATGTTTCAATGAACCTCGGTGAGTTTTGCTGTCGTTGTTATCAGTTTCTTTTGCTTATGTTTCAATAAACCTCGGTGAGTTTTGCTGTCGTTGTTATCAGTTTCTTTTGCTTATGTTTTAATGAACCTCTGTCGTTGTTATCAGTTTCTTTTGCTTATGTTTGCTGTCGTTGTTATCAGTTTCTTTTGCTTATGTTTCAATGAACCTCGGTGAGTTTTTGCTGTCGTTGTTATCGTTGTTATCAGTTTCTTTTGCTCATGTTTCAATGAACCTCAGTGAGTTTTGCTGTTGTTGTTATCAGTTTCTTTTGCTTATGTTTCAATGAACCTCAGTGAGTTTTGCTGTCGTTGTTATCAGTTTCTTTTGCTTATGTTTCAATGAACCTCGGTGAGTTTTGCTGTCGTTGTTATCAGTTTCTTTTGCTTATGTTTTAATGAACCTCGGTGAGTTTTGCTGTCGTTGTTATCAGTTTCTTTTGCTTATGTTTCAATGAACCTCGGTTGGTTTTGCTGTCGTTGTTATCAGTTTCTTTTGCTTATGTTTCAATGAACCTCGGTGAGTTTTGCTGTCGTTGTTATCAGTTCCTTTTGCTTATGTTTCAATGAACCTCGGTGAATTTGGCTGTCGTTGTTATCAGTTTCTTTTGCTTATGTTTCAATGAACCTCGGTGAGTTTTGCTGTCGTTGTTATCAGTTTCTTTTGCTTATGTTTCAATGAACCTCGGTGAGTTTTGCTGTCGTTGTTATCAGTTTCTTTTGCTTATGTTTCAATGAACCTCGGTTGAGTTTTGCTGTCGTTGTTATCAGTTTCTTTTGCTTATGTTTCAATGAACCTCGGTGAGTTTTGCTGTCGTTGTTATCAGTTTCTTTTGCTTATGTTTCAATGAACCTCGGTGAGTTTTGCTGTCGTTGTTATCAGTTTCTTTTGCTTATGTTTCAATGAACCTCGGTGAGTTTTGCTGTCGTTGTTATCAGTTTCTTTTGCTTATGTTTCAATGAACCTCGGTGAGTTTTGCTGTCGTTGTTATCAGTTTCTTTTGCTTATGTTTCAATGAACCTCGGTGAGTTTTGCTGTCGTTGTTATCAGTTTCTTTTGCTTATGTTTCAATGAACCTCGGTGAGTTTTGCTGTCGTTGTTATCAGTTTCTTTTGCTTATGTTTCAATGAACCTCGGTGAGTTTTGCTGTCGTTGTTATCAGTTTCTTTTGCTTATGTTTCAATGAACCTCAGTGAGTTTTGCTGTCGTTGTTATCAGTTTCTTTTGCTTATGTTTCAATGAACCTCGGTGAGTTTTGCTGTCGTTGTTATCAGTTTCTTTTGCTTATGTTTCAATGAACCTCGGTGAGTTTTGCTGTCGTTGTTATCAGTTTCTTTTGCTTATGTTTCAATGAACCTCGGTGAGTTTTGCTGTCGTTGTTATCAGTTTCTTTTGCTTATGTTTCAATGAACCTCAGTGAGTTTGGCTGTCGTTGTTATCAGTTTCTTTTGCTTATGTTTCAATGAACCTCGGTGAGTTTTGCTGTCGTTGTTATCAGTTTCTTTTGCTTATGTTTCAATGAACCTCGGTGAGTTTTGCTGTCGTTGTTATCAGTTTCTTTTGCTTATGTTTCAATGAACCTCGGTGAGTTTTGCTGTCGTTGTTATCAGTTTTTTTTTTGCTTATGTTTCAATGAACCTCGGTGAGTTTTGCTGTCGTTGTTATCAGTTTCTTTTGCTTATGTTTCAATGAACCTCGGTGAGTTTTGCTGTCGTTGTTATCAGTTTCTTTTGCTTATGTTTCAATGAACCTCGGTGAGTTTTGCTGTCGTTGTTATCAGTTTCTTTTGCTTATGTTTCAATGAACCTCGGTGAGTTTGGCTGTCGTTGTTATCAGTTTCTTTTGCTTATGTTTCAATGAACCTCGGTGAGTTTTGCTGTCGTTGTTATCAGTTTCTTTTGCTTATGTTTCAATGAACCTCGGTGAGTTTTGCTGTCGTTGTTATCAGTTTCTTTTGCTTATGTTTCAATGAACCTCGGTGAGTTTTGCTGTCGTTGTTATCAGTTTCTTTTGCTTATGTTTCAATGAACCTCGGTGAGTTTTGCTGTCGTTGTTATCAGTTTCTTTTGCTTATGTTTCAATGAACCTCGGTGAGTTTTGCTGTCGTTGTTATCAGTTTCTTTTGCTTATGTTTCAATGAACCTCGGTGAGTTTTGCTGTCGTTGTTATCAGTTTCTTTTGCTTATGTTTCAATGAACCTCGGTGAGTTTGGCTGTCGTTGTTATCAGTTTCTTTTGCTTATGTTTCAATGAACCTCGGTGAGTTTTGCTGTCGTTGTTATCAGTTTCTTTTGCTTATGTTTCAATGAACCTCGGTGAGTTTGGCTGTCGTTGTTATCAGTTTCTTTTGCTTATGTTTCAATGAACCTCAGTGAGTTTTGCTGTCGTTGTTATCAGTTTCTTTTGCTTATGTTTCAATGAACCTCGGTGAGTTTTGCTGTCGTTGTTATCAGTTTCTTTTGCTTATGTTTCAATGAACCTCGGTGAGTTTGGCTGTCGTTGTTATCAGTTTCTTTTGCTTATGTTTCAATGAACCTCGGTGAGTTTTGCTGTCGTTGTTATCAGTTTCTTTTGCTTATGTTTCAATAAACCTGTTAATTTGGCTGTCGTTGTTATCAGTTTCTTTTGCTTATGTTTCAATGAACCTCGGTGAGTTTTGCTGTCGTTGTTATCAGTTTCTTTTGCTTATGTTTCAATGAACCTCGGTGAGTTTTGCTGTCGTTGTTATCAGTTTCTTTTGCTTATGTTTCAATGAACCTCGGTGAGTTTTGCTGTCGTTGTTATCAATTTCTTTTGCTTATGTTTCAATGAACCTCGGTGAGTTTTTGTCGTTGTCGTTGTTATCAGTTTCTTTTGCTTATGTTTCAATAAACCTCGGTGA
This sequence comes from Tachypleus tridentatus, assembly GCF_004210375.1. Classification (NCBI taxonomy): domain Eukaryota; kingdom Metazoa; phylum Arthropoda; class Merostomata; order Xiphosura; family Limulidae; genus Tachypleus; species Tachypleus tridentatus. The sequence continues at coordinate 120,240,437 of NC_134825.1, forward strand.
GTTTTATGTCGTTGTTATCAGTTTCTTTTGCTTATGTTTCAATGAACCTCGGTGAGTTTTGCTGTCGTTGTTATCAGTTTCTTTTGCTTATGTTTCAATGAACCTCGGTGAGTTTTGCTGTCGTTGTTATCAGTTTCTTTTGCTTATGTTTCAATGAACCTCGGTGAGTTTTGCTGTCGTTGTTATCAGTTTCTTTTGCTTATGTTTCAATGAACCTCGGTGAGTTTTGCTGTCGTTGTTATCAGTTTCTTTTGCTTATGTTTCAATGAACCTCGGTGAGTTTGGCTGTCGTTGTTATCAGTTTCTTTTGCTTATGTTTCAATGAACCTCGGTGAGTTTTGCTGTCGTTGTTATCAGTTTCTTTTGCTTATGTTTCAATAAACCTCAGTGAGGTTTGGCTGTTGTTGTTATCAGTTTCTTTTGCTTATGTTTGAATGAACCTCGGTGAGTTTTGCTGTCGTTGTTATCAGTTTCTTTTGCTTATGTTTCAATGAACCTCGGTGAGTTTTGCTGTCGTTGTTATCAGTTTCTTTTGCTCATGTTTCAATGAACCTCGGTGAGTTTTGCTGTCGTTGTTATCACTTTCTTTTTTGCTTATGTTTCAATAAACCTCGGTGGGTTTGGCTGTCGTTGTTATCAGTTTCTTTTGCTTATGTTTCAATGAACCTCGGTGAGTTTGGCTGTCGTTGTTATCAGTTTCTTTTGCTTATGTTTCAATGAACCTCGGTGAGTTTTGCTGTCGTTGTTATCAGTTTCTTTTGCTTATGTTTCAATGAACCTCGGTGAGTTTTGCTGTCGTTGTTATCAGTTTCTTTTGCTTATGTTTCAATGAACCTCGGTGAGTTTGGCTGTCGTTGTTATCAGTTTCTTTTGCTTATGTTTCAATGAACCTCGGTGAGTTTTGCTGTCGTTGTTATCAGTTTCTTTTGCTTATGTTTCAATGAATCTCGGTGAGTTTTGCTGTCGTTGTTATCAGTTTCTTTTGCTTATGTTTCAATGAACCTCGGTGAGTTTTGCTGTCGTTGTTATCAGTTTCTTTTGCTTATGTTTCAATGATCCTCGGTGAGTTTTGCTGTCGTTGTTATCAGTTTCTTTTCCTTATGTTTCAATAAACCTCGGTGAGTTTTGCTGTCGTTGTTATCAGTTTCTTTTGCTTATGTTTCAATGAACCTCGGTGAGTTTGGCTGTCGTTGTTATCAGTTTTTTTTTTACTTATGTTTCGATGAACCTCGGTGAGTTTGCTGTCGTTGTTATCAGTTTCTTTTGCCTTATGTTTCAATGATACTCGGTTAATTTGGCTGTCGTTGTTATCAGTTTCTTTTGCTTATGTTTCAATGAACCTCGGTGAGTTTTGCTGTCGTTGTTATCAGTTTCTTTTGCTTATGTTTCAATGAACCTCGGTGAGTTTTGCTGTCGTTGTTATCAGTTTCTTTTGCTTATGTTTCAATGAACCTCGGTGAGTTTTGCTGTCGTTGTTATCAGTTTCTTTTGCTTATGTTTCAATGAACCTCGGTGAGTTTGGCTGTCGTTGTTATCAGTTTCTTTTGCTTATGTTTCAATGAACCTCGGTGAGTTTTGCTGTCGTTGTTATCAGTTTCTTTTGCTTATGTTTCAATGAACCTCGGTGAGTTTTTGCTGTCGTTGTTATCAGTTTCTTTTGCTTATGTTTCAATGAACCTCGGTGAGTTTTGCTGTCGTTGTTATCAGTTTCTTTTGCTTATGTTTCAATGAACCTCGGTGAGTTTGGCTGTCGTTGTTATCAGTTTCTTTTGCTTATGTTTCAATGAACCTCGGTGAGTTTTGCTGTCGTTGTTATCAGTTTCTTTTGCTTATGTTTCAATGAACCTCGGTGAGTTTTGCTGTCGTTGTTATCAGTTTCTTTTGCTTATGTTTCAATAAACCTCGGTGAGTTTTGCTGTCGTTGTTATCAGTTTCTTTTGCTTATGTTTCAATGAACCTCGGTGAGTTTTGCTGTCGTTGTTATCAGTTTCTTTTGCTTATGTTTCAATGAACCTCGGTGAGTTTTGCTGTCGTTGTTATCAGTTTCTTTTGCTTATGTTTCAATGAACCTCGGTGAGTTTTGCTGTCGTTGTTATCAGTTTCTTTTGCTTATGTTTCAATGAACCTCGGTGAGTTTTGCTGTCGTTGTTATCAGTTTCTTTTGCTTATGTTTCAATGAACCTCGGTGAGTTTATGTTTCAATGTCGTTGTTATCAGTTTCTTTTGCTTATGTTTCAATAAACCTCGGTGAGTTTGGCTGTCGTTGTTATCAGTTTCTTTTGCTTATGTTTCAATAAACCTCGGTGAGTTTTGCTGTCGTTGTTATCAGTTTCTTTTTTTATGTTTCAATAAACCTCGGTGAGTTTGGCTGTCGTTGTTATCAGTTTCTTTTGCTTATGTTTCAATAAACCTCGGTGAGTTTTGCTGTCGTTGTTATCAGTTTCTTTTGCTTATGTTTCAATGAACCTCGGTGAGTTTTGCTGTCGTTGTTATCAGTTTCTTTTGCTTATGTTTCAATGAACCTCGGTGAGTTTTGCTGTCGTTGTTATCAGTTTCTTTTGCTTATGTTTCAATAAACCTCGGTGAATTTGGCTGTCGTTGTTATCAGTTTCTTTTGCTTATGTTTCAATGAACCTCGGTGAGTTTGGCTGTCGTTGTTATCAGTTCCTTTTGCTTATGTTTCAATGAACCTCGGTGAGTTTGGCTGTCGTTGTTATCAGTTTCTTTTGCTTATGTTTCAATGAACCTCAGTGAGTTTGGTTGTCGTTGTTATCAGTTTCTTTTGCTTATGTTTCAATGAACCTCGGTGAGTTTTCCTGTCGTTGTTATCAGTTTCTTTTGCTCATGTTTCAATGAACCTCGGTGAGTTTTGCTGTCGTTGTTATCAGTTTCTTTTGCTTATGTTTCAATGAACCTCGGTGAGTTTTGCTGTCGTTGTTATCAGTTTCTTTTGCTTATGTTTCAATGAACCTCGGTGAGTTTTGCTGTCGTTGTTATCAGTTTCTTTTTTGCTTATGTTTCAATGAACCTCGGTGAGTTTTGGCTGTCGTTGTTATCAGTTTCTTTTGCTTATGTTTCAATGAACCTCAGTGAGTTTTGCTGTTGTTGTTATCAGTTCCTTTTGCTTATGTTTCAATGAACCTCGGTGAATTTGGCTGTCGTTGTTATCAGTTTCTTTTGCTTATGTTTCAATGAACCTCGGTGAGTTTGGCTGTCGTTGTTATCAGTTTCTTTTGCTTATGTTTCAATGAACCTCGGTGAGTTTTGCTGTCGTTGTTATCAGTTTCTTTTGCTTATGTTTCAATGAACCTCGGTGAGTTTGGCTGTCGTTGTTATCAGTTTCTTTTGCTTATGTTTCAATAAACCTCGGTGAATTTTGCTGTCGTTGTTATCAGTTTCTTTTGCTTATGTTTCAATGAACCTCGGTGAGTTTGGCTGTCGTTGTTATCAGTTTCTTTTGCTTATGTTTCAATGAACCTCGGTGAGTTTTGCTGTCGTTGTTATCAGTTTCTTTTGCTTATGTTTCAATGAACCTCGGTGAGTTTTGCTGTCGTTGTTATCAGTTTCTTTTGCTTATGTTTCAATGAACCTCGGTAAGTTTGGCTGTCGTTGTTATCAGTTTCTTTTGCTTATGTTTCAATGAACCTCGGTGTGTTTGCTGTCGTTGTTATCAGTTTCTTTTGCTTATGTTTCAATAAACCTCGGTGAGTTTTGCTGTCGTTGTTATCAGTTTCTTTTGCTTATTTTTTAATGAACCTCGGTGAGTTTTGCTGTCGTTGTTATCAGTTTCTTTTGCTTATGTTTCAATGAACCTCGGTGAGTTTTGCTGTCGTTGTTATCAGTTTCTTTTGCTTATGTTTCAATGAACCTCGGTGAGTTTTGCTGTCGTTGTTATCAGTTTCTTTTTGCTTATGTTTCAATGAACCTCGGTGAGTTTTGCTGTCGTTGTTATCAGTTTCTTTTGCTTATGTTTCAATGAACCTCGGTGAGTTTTGCTGTCGTTGTTATCAGTTTCTTTTGCTTATGTTTTAATGAACCTCGGTGAGTTTTGCTGTCGTTGTTATCAGTTTCTTTTGCTTATGTTTCAATGAACCTCGGTGAGTTTTGCTGTCGTTGTTATCAGTTTCTTTTGCTTATGTTTCAATGAACCTCGGTGAGTTTGGCTGTCGTTGTTATCAGTTTCTTTTGCTTATGTTTCAATAAACCTCGGTGAGTTTTGCTGTCGTTGTTATCAGTTTCTTTTGCTTATGTTTCAATGAACCTCGGTGAGTTTTGCTTGTTATCAATCAGTGTCGTTGTTATCAGTTTCTTTTGCTTCATGTTTCAATGAACCTCGGTGAGTTTTAGCTGTCGTTGTTATCAGTTTCTTTTGCTTATGTTTCAATGAACCTCGGTGAGTTTTGCTGTCGTTGTTATCAGTTTCTTTTGCTTATGTTTCAATGAACCTCGGTGAGTTTTGCTGTCGTTGTTATCAGTTTCTTTTGCTTATGTTTCAATGAACCTCTGTGAGTTTTGCTGTCGTTGTTATCAGTTTCTTTTGCTCATGTTTCAATGAACCTCGGTGAGTTTTGCTGTCGTTGTTATCAGTTTCTTTTGCTTATGTTTCAATGAACCTCGGTAAGTTTTGCTGTCGTTGTTATCAGTTTCTTTTGCTTATGTTTCAATGAACCTCGGTGAGTTTTGCTGTCGTTGTTATCAGTTTCTTTTGCTTATGTTTCAATGAACCTCGGTGAGTTTTGCTGTCGTTGTTATCAGTTTCTTTTGCTTATGTTTCAATGAACCTCGGTGAGTTTTGCTGTCGTTGTTATCAGTTTCTTTTGCTTATGTTTCAATGAACCTCGGTGAGTTTTGCTGTCGTTGTTATCAGTTTCTTTTGCTTATGTTTCAATGAACCTCGGTGAGTTTTGCTGTCGTTGTTATCAGTTTCTTTTGCTTATGTTTCAATAAACCTCGGTGAGTTTTGCTGTCGTTGTTATCAGTTTCTTTTGCTTATGTTTCAATGAACCTCGGTGAGTTTTGCTGTCGTTGTTATCAGTTTCTTTTGCTTATGTTTCAATGAACCTCGGTGAGTTTTGCTGTCGTTGTTATCAGTTTCTTTTGCTTATGTTTCAATGAACCTCGGTGAGTTTTGCTGTCGTTGTTATCAGTTTCTTTTGCTTATGTTTTAATGAACCTCGGTGAGTTTTGCTGTCGTTGTTATCAGTTTCTTTTGCTTATGTTTCAATGAACCTCGGTGAGTTTTGCTGTCGTTGTTATCAGTTTCTTTTGCTTATGTTTCAATGAACCTCGGTGAGTTTTGCTGTCGTTGTTATCAGTTTCTTTTGCTTATGTTTCAATGAACCTCGGTGAGTTTTGCTGTCGTTGTTATCAGTTTCTTTTGCTTATGTTTCAATGAACCTCGGTGAGTTTTGCTGTCGTTGTTATCAGTTTCTTTTGCTTATGTTTCAATGAACCTCGGTGAGTTTGGCTGTCGTTGTTATCAGTTTCTTTTGCTTATGTTTCAATGAACCTCGGTGAGTTTTGCTGTCGTTGTTATCAGTTTCTTTTGCTTATGTTTCAATGAATCCTCTGTGGTGAGTTTTGCTGTCGTTGTTATCAGTTTGAGTTTTTTGCTTATGTTTCAATGAACCTCGGTGAGTTTTGCTGTCGTTGTTATCAGTTTCTTTTGCTTATGTTTCAATGAACCTCAGTGAGTTTTGCTGTCGTTGTTATCAGTTTCTTTTGCTTATGTTTCAATGAACCTCGGTGAGTTTTGCTGTCGTTGTTATCAGTTTCTTTTGCTTATGTTTCAATGAACCTCGGTGAGTTTTGCTGTCGTTGTTATCAGTTTCTTTTGCTTATGTTTCAATGAACCTCGGTAGATTTGGCTGTCGTTGTTATCAGTTTCTTTTGCTTATGTTTCAATGAACCTCTGTGAGTTTTGCTGTCGTTGTTATCAGTTTCTTTTGCTTATGTTTCAATGAACCTCGGTGAGTTTTGCCTGTCGTTGTTATCAGTTTCTTTTGCTTATGTTTCAATGAACCTCTGTGAGTTTGGCTGTCGTTGTTATCAGTTTCTTTTGCTTATGTTTCAATGAACCTCGGTGAGTTTTGCTGTCGTTGTTATCAGTTTCTTTTGCTTATGTTTCAATGAACCTCGGTGAGTTTTGCTGTCGTTGTTATCAGTTTCTTTTGCTTATGTTTCAATGAACCTCGGTGAGTTTTGCTGTCGTTGTTATCAGTTTCTTTTGCTTATGTTTCAATAAACCTCGGTGAGTTTTCCTGTCGTTGTTATCAGTTTCTTTTGCTTATGTTTCAATGAACCTCGGTGAGTTTTGCTGTCGTTGTTATCAGTTTCTTTTGCTTATGTTTTAATGAACCTCGGTGAGTTTTGCTGTCGTTGTTATCAGTTTTTTTGCTTATGTTTCAATAAACCTCGGTGAGTTTTGCTGTCGTTGTTATCAGTTTCTTTTGCTTATGTTTTAATGAACCTCGGTGAGTTTTGCTGTCGTTGTTATCAGTTTATTTTCCTTATGTTTCAATAAACCTCGGTGGTTTGTTTGCTGTCGTTGTTATCAGTTTTTTTTGCTTATGTTTCCAATGAACCTCGGTGAGTTTTGCTGTCGTTGTTATCAGTTTCTTTTTGCTTATGTTTCAATGAACCTCGGTGGGTTTTGCTGTCGTTGTTATCAGTTTCTTTTGCTCATGTTTCAATGAACCTCGGTGCGTTTTGCTGTCGTTGTTATCACTTTCTTTTGCTTATGTTTCAATGAACCTCAGTGGGTTTGGCTGTTGTTGTTATCAGTTTCTTTTGCTTATGTTTGAATAAACCTCGGTGAGTTTTTCTGTCGTTGTTATCAGTTTCTTTTGCTCATGTTTCAATGAACCTCGGTGAGTTTTGCTGTCGTTGTTATCAGTTTCTTTTGCTTATGTTTCAATGAACCTCGGTGAGTTTTGCTGTCGTTGTTATCAGTTTCTTTTGCTTATGTTTCAATGAACCTCGGTGAGTTTTGCTGTCGTTGTTATCAGTTTCTTTTGCTTATGTTTCAATGAACCTCGGTGAGTTTTGCTGTCGTTGTTATCAGTTTCTTTTGCTTATGTTTCAATGAACCTCGGTGAGTTTGTGGTTGCTGTCGTTGTTATCAGTTTCTTTTGCTTATGTTTCAATGAACCTCGGTGAGTTTTGCTGTCGTTGTTATCAGTTTCTTTTGCTTATGTTTCAATGAACCTCGGTGAGTTTTGCTGTCGTTGTTATCAGTTTCTTTTGCTTATGTTTCAATGAACCTCGGTGAGTTTGGCTGTCGTTGTTATCAGTTTCTTTTGCTTATGTTTCAATGAACCTCGGTAGGTTTTGCTGTCGTTGTTATCAGTTTCTTTTGCTTATGTTTCAATGAACCTCGGTGAGTTTTGCTGTCGTTGTTATCTGTTTCTTTTGCTTATGTTTCAATGAACCTCGGTGAGTTTTGCTGTCGTTGTTATCAGTTTCTTTTGCTTATGTTTCAATGAACCTCGGTGAGTTTTGCTGTCGTTGTTATCAGTTTCTTTTGCTTATGTTTCAATAAACCTCGGTGAGTTTTGCTGTCGTTGTTATCAGTTTCTTTTGCTTATGTTTCAATGAACCTCGGTGAGTTTTGCTGTCGTTGTTATCAGTTTCTTTTGCTTATGTTTCAATAAACCTCGGTGAGTTTTGGCTGTCGTTGTTATCAGTTTCTTTTGCTTATGTTTCAATGATCCTCGGTGAGTTTTGCTGTCGTTGTTATCAGTTTCTTTTGCTTATGTTTTAATAATCCTCGGTGAGTTTTCCTGTCGTTGTTATCAGTTTCTTTTGCTTATGTTTCAATGAACCTCGGTGAGTTTTGCTGTCGTTGTTATCAGTTTCTTTTGCTTATGTTTCAATAAACCTCGGTGAGTTTTGCTGTCGTTGTTATCAGTTTCTTTTGCTTATGTTTCAATGAACCTCGGTGAGTTTTGCTGTCGTTGTTATCAGTTTCTTTTGCTTATGTTTCAATGAACCTCGGTGAGTTTGCTGTCGTTGTTATCAGTTTCTTTTGCTTATGTTTCAATGAACCTCGGTGAGTTTTGCTGTCGTTGTTATCAGTTTCTTTTGCTTATGTTTCAATGAACCTCGGTGAGTTTTGCTGTCGTTGTTATCAGTTTCTTTTGCTTATGTTTCAATGAACCTCGGTGAGTTTGCTGTCGTTGTTATCAGTTTCTTTTGCTTATGTTTCAATGAACCTCGGTGAGTTTTGCTGTCGTTGTTATCAGTTTCTTTTGCTTATGTTTCAATGAACCTCGGTGAGTTTTGCTGTCGTTGTTATCAGTTTCTTTTGCTTATGTTTTAATGAACCTCGGTGAGTTTTGCTGTCGTTGTTATCAGTTTATTTTGCTTATGTTTCAATGAACCTCGGTGAGTTTTGCTGTCGTTGTTATCAGTTTCTTTTGCTTATGTTTTAATGAACCTCGGTGAGTTTTGCTGTCGTTGTTATCAGTTTCTTTTTGCTTATGTTTCAATGAACCTCGGTGAGTTTTGCTGTCGTTGTTATCAGTTTCTTTTGCTTATGTTTCAATAACCTCGGTGAGTTTTGCTGTCGTTGTTATCAGTTTATTTTGCTTATGTTTCAATGAACCTCGGTGAGTTTTGCTGTCGTTGTTATCAGTTTCTTTTGCTTATGTTTTAATGAACCTCGGTGAGTTTCTTTTTTTCTGTCGTTGTTTATCAGTTTCTTTTGCTTATGTTTCAATGAACCTCGGTAAGTTTTGCTGTCGTTGTTATCAGTTTCTTTTGCTTATGTTTCAATGAACCTCGGTGAGTTTTGATGTCGTTGTTATCAGTTTCTTTTGCTTATGTTTCAATGAACCTCGGTGAGTTTTGCTGTCGTTGTTATCAGTTTCTTTTGCTTATGTTTCAATGAACCTCGGAAGTTTGGCTGTCGCTGTTATCAGTTTCTTTTGCTTATGTTTCAATGAACCTCGGTGAGTTTTGCTGTCGTTGTTATCAGTTTCTTTTGCTCATGTTTCAATGAACCTCGGTGAGTTTGGCTGTCGTTGTTATCAGTTTCCTTTTTCTTATGTTTCATTGAACCTCGGTGAGTTTTGCTGTCGTTGTTATCAGTTTTTTTTGCTTATGTTTTAATGATCCTCGGTGAGTTTGCTGTCGTTGTTATCAGTTTCTTTTGCTTATGTTTCAATGAACCTCGGTGAGTTTTGCTGTCGTTGTTATCAGTTTATTTTGCTTATGTTTTAATGAACCTCGGTGAGTTTTGCTGTCGTTGTTATCAGTTTCTTTTGCTTATGTTTCAATGAACCTCGGTGAGTTTTGCTGTCGTTTTTATCAGTTTCTTTTGCTTATGTTTCAATGAACCTCGGTGAGTTTTGCTGTCGTTGTTATCAGTTTCTTTTGCTTATGTTTCAATGAACCTCAGTGAGTTTTGGCTGTTGTTGTTATCAGTTTCTTTTGCTTATGTTTGAATAAACCTCGGTGAGTTTTTCTGTCGTTGTTATCAGTTTCTTTTGCTCATGTTTCAATGAACCTCGGTGAGTTTGCTGTCGTTGTTATCAGTTTCTTTTGCTTATGTTTCAATGAACCTCGGTGAGTTTTGCTGATCGTTGTTATCTGTTTCTTTTGCTTATGTTTCAATGAACCTCGGTGAGTTTTGACTGTCGTTGTTATCAGTTTCTTTTGCTTATGTTTCAATGAACCTCGGTGAGTTTGGCTGTCGTTGTTATCAGTTTCTTTTGCTTATGTTTCAATGAACCTCGGTGAGTTTGCTGTCGTTGTTATCAGTTTCTTTTGCTGCATGTTTCAATTAACCTCGGTGAGTTTGCTGTCGTTGTTATCAGTTTCTTTTGCTTATGTTTCAATGAACCTCGGTGAGTTTGGCTGTCGTTGTTATCAGTTTTTTTTTGCTTATGTTTCAATGAACCTCGGTGAGTTTTGCTGTCGTTGTTATCAGTTATTTTTGCTTATGTTTCAATAAACCTCTGTTAATTTGGCTGTCGTTGTTATCAGTTTCTTTGCTTATGTTTCAATGAACCTCGGTGAGTTTTACTGTCGTTGTTATCAGTTTCTTTTGCTTATGTTTCAATGAACCTCGGTGAGTTTGCTGTCGTTGTTATCAGTTTCTTTTGCTTATGTTTCAATGAACCTCTGTGAGTTTTGCTGTCGTTGTTATCAGTTTCTTTTGCTTATGTTTCAATGAACCTCGGTGAGTTTTGCTGTTGTTGTTATTAGTTCCTTTTTGCTTATGTTTCAATGAATCTCTGTGAGTTTTGCTGTCGTTGTTATCAGTTTCTTTTGTTTATGTTTCAATGAACCTCGGTGAGTTTTGCTGTCGTTGTTATCAGTTTCTTTTGCTTATGTTTCAATGAACCTCGGTGAGTTTTGCTGTCGTTGTTATCAGTTTCTTTTGCTTATGTTTCAATGAACCTCGGTAAGTTTTGCTGTCGTTGTTATCAGTTTCTTTTGCTTATGTTTCAATAAACCTCGGTGAGTTTTGCTGTCGTTGTTATCAGTTTCTTTTGCTTATGTTTCAATGAACCTCGGTGAGTTTTGCTGTCGTTGTTATCAGTTTCTTTTGTTTATGTTTCAATAAACCTCGGTGAGTTTTGCTGTCGTTGTTATCAGTTCCTTTCGCTTATGTTCCAATGAACCTCAGTGAGTTTTGTTGTCGTTGTTATCAGTTTCTTTTTGCTTATGTTTCAATGAACCTCGGTGAGTTTTGCTGTCGTTGTTATCAGTTTCTTTTGCTTATGTTTTAATGAACCTCGATGAGTTTTGCTGTCGTTGTTATCAGTTTCTTTTAATCATGTTTCAATGAACCTCAGTGAGTTTGTGGTTTTTGTTATCAGTTTCTTTTTTTTATGTTTCAATTAACCTCGGGGAGTTTGGCGTTCGTTGTTATCAGTTTCTTTTACTTTTGATTTAATGATCCTCGTTGAGATTTGCTGTCGTTGTTATCAGTTATTTTTGCTTATCTTTCAATAAACCTCTGTTAATTTGGCTGTCGCTGTTATCAGTTTCTTTTGCTTATGTTTTAATGAACCTCAGTGAGTTTTGCTGTCGTTGTTTTCAGTTTCTTTTGCTCATGTTTCAATGAACGTCAGTGGGTTTTGCTCTCGTTTTTATCAGTTTCTTTTGCTCATGTTTCAATGAACCTCGGTGCGTTTAGCTGTCGTTGTTATCATATTCTTTTTGCTTATGTTTCAATGAACTTCAGTCGGTTTGGCTGTTCTTGTTATCAGTTTCTTTTGCTTATGTTTGAATAAACCTCGGTGAGTTTTTCTGTCGTTGTTATCAGTTTCTTTTGCTCATGTTTCAATGAACCTCGGTGAATTTTGCTGTCGTTGTTATCAGTTCCTTTTGCCGATGTTTCAATGATACTCGGTTAATTTGACTGTCGTTGTTATCAGTTTCTATTGCTTATGTTTCAATGAAACTCTGTTACTTTTGCTGTCGTTGTTATCAGTTTCTTTTGCTTATGTTTTAATGAACCTCGGTAAATTTTGCTGTCGTTGTTATCAGTTTCTTTTGCTTATGTTTCAATTAACCTCGGTGAGTTTTGCTGTCGTTGTTATTAGTTTCTTTTGCTTATGTTTCAATGAACCTCGGTGAGTTTGTGGTTGTTGTTATCAGTTTCTTTTGCTTATGTTTCAATTAACCTCGGTGAGTTTGGCGGTCGTTGTTATCAGTTTATTTTCCTTATGTTTCAAAAAACCTCTGTTAATTTGGCTGTCGTTGTTATCAGTTTCTGTTTCTTATGTTTCAATGAACCTCAGTGAGTTTGACTCTCTTTGTTATCAGTTTCTTTTGCTTATGTTTCAATGATCCTCGGAGAGTTTTGCTATCGTTGTTATCAGTTTCTTTCGCTTATGTTTCAATGAACCTCTGTGAGTTTTGCTGTCGTTGTTATCACTTTCTTTTGCTTATGTTTCAATGAACCTCGGTAAGTTTTCCTGTTGTTGCTATTAGATCCTTTTGCTTATGTTTTAATGAACC